>NC_051426.1:11765077-11770077 GCF_015228065.2 Penaeus monodon | reverse complement strand
ACTTCCATTATCACATTACTGTGCTATTACCATCATTATAACAGTAACAGTAATAATAATGATAATAATAATAATAATAATAATAATAATAATAATAATTATAATAATAATAATAACAATGATAAAAATAATAATAGTAATAATAATAATAATGATAATAATAATAATAATAATGATAATAATAATAGTAATAATAATAATAATGATAATAATAATAGTAATAATAATAATAGTGATAGTAATGATAATAATAATACTAATAATAGTCATAATCATAATAATTACCACTAATATTATGATACTTTGCCCACCAGGTCAGCGTCACCCTGAGCCCCAACACGACCTTCGTAGCCGAGGAGTCCAGCAAGAGCGTGTGCGTCCCCGCTAACAGCATGCAGGTGGCCGAGTTCATCGTGGTTCCCCAGGAGGCCGGCGACATCTGGCTCACCTTCAGCGCCTCCGTCACCAGCGCAAGCGAAGACTGCGACGCAGGGGACGACCTGCCGACCAAGAGGTGTTTTATGTTTAATTTTTAATTGACTTTCATTTTTTTTTTCGAAGGAATTGTTTCCTTAATATGTATTTTTTTATAGTTGTTATTAAGTATCCATTTTTCACGCTCCTCGTGGATTGTGAATAAGTATTTTTTTTAAATTATACATCTTACACGGATTTTTAGTTTACGTCGATAATAGTATTCGTAGGAATTATACAATTAACGAAAGCAAAAATATGATTATGATGGTAACAACAAAGATAATGAGAAAATGAAGTTAATGGTCATGATAAAAATAATGGCAATAGCAATAATGATGATAATGATAAAGCTGGTAAAAATGATGATGGTAGTAATGATAATTATAACTAATTCCCACCAGTGACGTCATGATAAAGCCCCTGAAAGTGGTGTTCGAAGGTGTGCAGAGAGAAATAGTAAATAGTGTCTTCATATGTGGAGGTAAGAAAAAAAAGTGAAATAAGACAAATAAGTCAAATATGGTAATTGTGATGACATTTCGGATAATGGTTAATAAAAATGTAGTGAAGAGACAGATACGCAATGGTAAATTATTTCACTAAGAGGTCAAATGAAGTTACAGATGCAAATGGCGTAAGAGTAATTACAATATATTTATACTGCCTTCCGTTTGCCTTAAAATCCCATAATAACTCAAAAATATTTCCCTCCCTCCCCCCCCAAAAAAAAAATCATCAAGAAAATTTCTAACGTAAATTATTAAGGGAAACCAGTAATTAATAATAATAATAATATGATAATCATCACTAGATGACGAGAGCGAGAGTTGGTCACTGTCGACGCCATCTGGAATCATCGAGGGATCTGAGCGGGTGTTCGTGTCAGCCTCCGCGGATCTCCTGGGCCCTACCATCGAGGTGAGAAATGGGCGAGGGTACACATATACATATAAATATACATATACATATACATATACATATACAAAAACAAACACACAAACACACAAACACACACACACACACACACACACACACACACACACACACACACACACATATGTATGTTTATATATATGGAGAGAAAGAAAGACAAAGAAAGAGAGATTGGGAGTGCGAGTGAGAGTGGGAGTGAGAGTGGGAGTGAGAGTGAGAGAGAAAGAAAAAGAGAGAGAAAGAAAGAGAAAGACTATTTTTTCTGTGTTCTACAAAAATAAATGGTGATCTTACCTATGTTCCATAATTATTCTCGGGAATTATCGTGACAAACGAACAATCACAATGGCCATTCCAGGGGAGGTTTCACCGAGGATTTCCTGAAGATCCAACTGCCTTGTTTCCTTCTTAAGGGCTTTCCACCGACTTCCTTTGGCTTTTTCTCTATTCTGTTGCGGGGCGTCCAACTTATTTCTACTTTCCACATTAGTCGTGTTCCATTTTTCTTTCCTTTCACAGCTCTCAGGCGCCCCTGTGTATTTTTTTCGACTAAACCTCAAAGCCGAGTATTAAACCTTCATCCTCCTGCTTCACGTCAAACGAGGCGCAGTCTTTCAAATGAAACTAATCAACCTTTGTCCTTAATCTCTGGAATTGTTATTTGCTGAAAATTTAAACACGTGATCTAAGGATTTACCTGGACGATAATTGTTATCATTAATGTACACCGAATTTACCTTTATTTTGCTCGTTTGCGCTGGTAATCTTGCGCCTGAGAAGCAAAGTGGGCGGAGCCTCCCAGAATTTCTCTGTCATTTCAGAATAATTGAAGTAAATGATTGTTCACTAAAGGTGTATTTCTTTTATAAGTAATACATGATCTCCCTGCTTCATTCCAGAATTTGGGGAACTTGGTGAGAAAGCCCTATGGTTGTGGAGAACAAAATATGATCAACTTTGTACCCAACATTCATGTCGTTAAGTACCTTCACTCTGTTGGCCAAGGTGGCTCCGACATCGTCGATGAAGCCATTAGTTTTATGATCACAGGTTAGTATTTTCTGTATCTTTGTCGTGTGTGACATTTATTTACGGCTGGCTCTGAAATGGTTCAATTAGTTACCTATAATGTGAATCTCACGTGCATGTCTTTCGTGTTTGCACGAATGTAAGAAGACTATCGTGTATATATTCTGTGATTGTAAATTATATCACACAATATGAACACTTCAGCTGCAGAGAATATTTATGACGGTTTTTAGTCTACCTATTTCTGAGAAATGTCCTGATTACGTACCCACTGAAGCTTTGCATCAACAATCACTTATGCCTTATGGTAGTACTTCTGTCGAGAGTTTAAAAGCATATTTGCATATATACTGCATTGAAATTACTAACACTATTGGAGCTTGCAGACCTATCCAAATTCTGACGTAAGGAAAAACTGTAAATAGAAAAAAACGAAGTCGCTGACCCAAGTTTAGCAATTACCTGTCTAGAGAAAGCTGGCAGATTAACTCTAAAAGTTACCAAGAAAATTTAGTTTAGGCTTATATTTATGGCCAAACGTATTTATATATCTGCGCAAAAAAAAAAAAAAAAAAAAAAAAAAAAAAAAAAAAAAAAAAAAAAAAAAAAATATATATATATATATATATATATATATATATATATATATATGTATGTATATATATATATATATATATATATATATACATACACACACACACACACACACACACACACACACACACACACACACATATATATATATATATATATATATATATATATATATATATATATATATATATATATATATATATATATATATATATAATTTTCACACACACACGCACACACACACACACACACACACACACATATATATATATATATATATATTCATATATTTATTTGTTTTTTTTTATTTAGTTAGTTTCAGATATTTTATTTATTTATTTCCTTAATTACCTTTATATAGATGTTTTATTTACCTTTTCTGCATTTTCCCAATTTTACTTGCAGACCTCTGAATGCATACTTTTTGAACTTTTATTTATTTATCTATAAATCAACCATTTATATATCTAATCACTGATTGACCTATTATTTATATATTTACTTAATGACCATTTACTTGTATCCTTACTGATTGACCTCTGATTTATTCCCGTGTTGCATATTTCCGTATTTATTGATCACCCCCCCCCTTCACTTCCTTACTTAGTGATCTTAAACTTATTCACATTCCCATTAACCTTTTACTCATTTCTTTCCTTGTAACTTTTTTGTTTGTTCGTTTTCGTTACTCAGGCTATCAGCGGGAGCTCACTTACCGCCGGTCTGATGGGTCCTACAGCGCATTCGGAGACAGCGATCCTGAGGGGTCGACTTGGCTCACGGCTTTCGTCCTGAGGTCCTTCGCTCAAGCATCGGAGTACATTACGGTAAATAAAAAATAAAAAAAACGAATCTGTAAAGCGAAGTTCTTGTGTATTATACTGGGGGGAAAGTTGTGTATGTTGTCAGGGGGTCTTTTATGACTGTTTTTTTTTTTTTTTGAAGGTTTTGGGGAAGGAATATGGGTTATATTATTATTATTTTTTTGACAGTATTTTGTGTGTAATATTCTTTAGTCTTAGTCTTTATATGATCTTATTAGATCCGTATCACATATAATATATAACATAAATATAAATATCCACCTAATCTGTTTATTTCTATATACACTCATGCATTTACTCATCGATTACTCATCACTTCCTCATTAATCTTACGCAGATCGACGGCGACGATTTGCAAGTGAGCGCTGACTGGCTGCTGAGTCTCCAGATGGAGGACGGCTGCTTCCAGTCCGTTGGGCAAGTTCATCATAATGCTATGAAGGTGAATCTAAGCTCTCGAGGAGGGGGCCCTGGGTGGGAGAGGGGGTTATTCTATTCTTTTATTGATTGATTATTGTTACGTATTCTATATGCGATTGTAATTTTGGCGATCCTAATCCATAATCGCGCGTGCAAGATTTTATGAAGGTTTCTACCCTTCGGTGCATATGGAATAAAGAAAGCGTCTTCCTTCAGGGTGGTCTGGGCAGCGAGTCGTCTTCAGCCGTCCCCCTCTCAGCCTACGTGGTCATCGCCCTAAGTGAAGCTGGCCATTTCGGCACGGAAGCCCTCCCCACCGCCGTCAGCTGCATCGCGAGCGACACAGCTGCCACCGACGTCTACTCAGAATCCCTGAAGGCCTACGCTCTCGCCTTGTCTTCGAGCGCAGACGCCCCTGACCACATCACCGCAGCGTATAGCCTCCTGACCGCCGGCGACGAGGGAGAGAGCATCTGGGTCGAGAGCGCGGCGTACACCGTCTTGGCCATGTTGAAGGTCGACCACTTAGCCTACGTCTCCCAGACAATCGACCTCATCAGGAGATTGTCAGCCCACCGCAACAGCCTCGGGGGTTTCCACTCGACTCAGGTATACGATCGAAGACCTTATGTTACGCAAATCGCGTCATTCTGATGAATAATTTCGTCAGTTTCATAATAATGTCTGCTTCGGTGCCATGACTATGATGCTGATCATCTTCCT
>NC_051426.1:11721175-11726175 GCF_015228065.2 Penaeus monodon | reverse complement strand
AAGCACTACCCCTTTTAATACTAAATGTAGAAACACGTGCTTAGTATATGTTCTGAATAATTATTATACAATCACGTATAATTTTCCTCCTTTAATGAAGATAATTACGCTACACACACACACACAGACACACCTATGTAAATTTAACATTATATGCCAGATGGTTTCAGTTTCGTGAAAAATACTTCATTGTTTTATTTCAATTTCATTATATGTGTTCATAATTGTTCATTGTCCAGTTGTGTAATTATATAAACAGAAGTCTTTTTCAGCGTCGTGGACTGTGTACTTCTATTTCAAAGCATGTATGTAACAAGGGGAATTCTAAACACTCCAGATTTAACTTCACATATGTGTGTGCAAACAGAAAGTAAAATGATTAAATATTGTGTTCTAGAGAGGTACTATTCTGAAATCCAATCTTGAATTATGAGAAATTTTCATAAGTTTTATTGGCTTTATCATCTATGTTGTCCAGCTATTCTAGTGGTCGAATCATTAGCATCTAGGATGATATATTAAATACTGATCACTGAATATAGGCCTATTCGAACACTAATGTCAAATGAAAATTCCCCTGCAATTAGATTTCCTTTCTCCCACATTCTTGTCTATGTTAGGCTTCCAGTCTTCCCTACATAGATATCACCATACGATACGAACTTCATCTTGTGATTTTACTCTTACTAATTGAAGTCGCCGGATGGAAATCAATAACTATGTCCTATCATCGGTGTCCCCCCCCCCCCACGTCCTCCACCATACAGTCCAGTGATTCTTAATAGTCTTTACGACCAAGCCCATTCTAGTAATTAGTCCATGATTCTAGGCTCCCTTCCTTCGTAATCTTCAAGTGAAGGATCAAATTTAGGTAAAGGGTAAAAAACTGACTTTTAAAATATCTATAGGGAAGTCAAAATACAATTTTCGTAACATCAAAATCAGGTAAAGGGTAAAAAACTGACTTTTAAAATTCGAGGCACAACAAAACATCTATAGGGAAGTCAAAATACAATTTTCGTAATTCCGACCTCTCTTCTCCAGGCACATTTCCAGGCTAATAATCTGACGTATCCATCTACCTCCTCCTTTGTCTTCCTCTCTTCTTTCCTCTTTAAACCCTACACTATAATCCTTCTCCCCTTACAGTCGCATCAACGTGGTCAAATTTCTCTGAACTTTCCATCCTCTTATTGCACTTTCATCTTTTCCCAGGCTGCTTCGATACTGTTATTGCCTTTTTTCGTGATATCAAAGTGAACTGTAGCATCCTCATCACAACTACTTCCATCTGCTCTTACTGCCGTCATCTATACATCCTATAGCATTACTAGCTTATCTTGCACACCTTAACAACATGGTTACACTCAGTTCCTGCCACCTTCCTCAAATTCTTCCATCTCACCTATACCTTCTTTTCCACTTCCTTCTTCATATATTCGTGTCTCTTCCACCGCTGATCCCATATATTCCCCGGTTATCTTGAGCCTCTGATCCAGCATTTTCACCATACCTGATTCTGCTATGCTTTGTACAGGCCCTGCAATATCCTGATTTATTTTGTCTCGTGCATACTTATTTTCCTAGTCCATGCAATTCTAAGTCATCATCCTTGGATTTTGGGTGTATTCTGAAAGCACAAATCAGGATCTCGTGGAACTTTCCTCTGAATCTTTCAACCTCGAAAAAGATTAATCTGTTCTACTTTCATATGACATGAAGCTAAACTTTTCCTTGTGACTCAGTGATTTCCTCTCTTCGACATCTTTCAGTTGCTCTCTCCTACAACTTCATCGTGTAGTACCTGCAATGCTTATAAATGTTTACCAAAATGTTGTTCGTCCACTATTTTGGTAGGGTCTTGGAGCTTGGTAGTATTATGAATCTTCGTAGACCTGTTGTTCCCATGTATTCCTAACTCACGAGGTGTGTCATCAGGTCCTATCAATTTCTTAAAATTTCCGTCAGTATTTTTCCATTTTGTTTTTTTGTAACTTTCCTTATCTCTCGTTTTTCAATTATAGCTGCATCAATATCAGCTCTACCATTCTCGACCCACTGATTTAAGTGGGTCTTGCATCACTCCTTTTTTTCTCTGTGTCATGAGGCACCTACTCTACTTACTTTCATCACAAACTTTGCCCGAAAAACGTCCTATGACTGTCTTTGCTATCCTGATCACTCTTCTCCACTGTTCTTCAGAATCTCAACTGTCATTTGGATCTTTTATTGCTGTTTTTTGTTTCTTCGACGGCCTCTTTGTAATTTATGGACTCTTCACACCTTCTTGAGCTAATATTTTTGTTTTGGTTTGTTTTTCTTCTCCTCATTGCATCTCTCACTTCTTCATATCAGCACTAGGTCTCCTCATTTCACTCTCTAAATACCCCCTGAACCACAGCCCCTAAGGGTGTGTTTAGTGTCTTCTACGTCATGTATAACCAACCAAATAGAAAATATTTCGCTCGAACGAGGCCTTCGCCCCCCCCCCCCAAAAAAAAGGCAACTCGATGCAAGGGTGCACGCAGAGATTTGGAAATGTTTGTTTTATGTGGCTATGTAAACACTTCAGATTCGCAAAGATGTATTTGTTTTAATGTGTTAAATATTTTTTTAATGTATGCTTTCCGACAAGTTACTGTTTCTAATCCCTTTGTCTACATGATTTTCTACCATGTATATCTATTGATATCACTTTCCTCTCACTAAAAGAAGAAAGAAAAGAAAAGAAATCTCTCTATATATATGTATATATATATAACAAAAAAGTATGTATATACACGTACACACACACACACACACACACACATATTATATATATATATATATATATAATATATATATAATATTATATATATATTATATATATATATATTATAATATATATATATATATATATATATATATATATATATATATATATATATATAATATATATGTATACAATCCATATATATATATATATATATATATATATATATATATATATATATATATATATATTATATATATATATGTATATATATATGTTGTTAGTATATATTATATGTTTATATTTTGTATATAGAAGCTATATAATATATATATAACTCATATATAATATATAGTAATATCAAATAGATAGAGATATATATTTCATGTGTCTGTAGTTGTGAGTGTTTTGTGTTGTGAGGAGTGTGTGTGTTTGTGGATAGAGAGCTAGGTCAAAAGATATGAGAGATGAACACATAAGATAGCAGAAAGATATGGGCAGAGAAAGAGAGAGCAGCTCTCATCATATCTTCCATTCGCTCCTTACAGTTGCCAGCAAAGAGACATTTCTATTTTCTCCGAAGAAAAAAGAAAGAAAGAAAAAGGAAACCTTTTTTCAAAAACTTGGTCCTTTTAAAACGAATAATGAGCCAGGACTTCGAAGCACATAAGATAGCGAATAACGTGATATTCTACAAGATATGCAATTTAATGGAAGACATCATCTAACTTAAAGTCAAGAAACCAATTTCATTATCTCGAAAACTTGTTGAATATAGTGCTAAAATGATAGAACATATCGAAGGGGAAGAGCAGAAACGTGAATGTCCTACACTTTCAACGGGCTTCTTTTCATTCGGGTCTTCAACTTGAGATTTTAACTACAGTGAACTATAATACTGACATTATGAAATCTTTCTCAGGAACCGTATAAGTCTATCGAACATTCCTAAATCTGAACAAATGACGAATTTATCGAACAAACAACAACGGGCGAAGAGCATGACGCTATTCCCCACTTTCCTGTGCGCTTAATGTTACGGGAATCCTTAATGAGACTTCCGGTGACTTTAACTGGTTCTTTTGAAGCCGTTTTGGATACGCAGAAGAGAGAGAGAGAGAGAGAGAGAGAGAGAGAGAGAGAGAGATGGTAACACTAAAGTATATTTTTATTTGCAATAGTTTCAAAAGTAACTAATGTGGATGATGAAATCTTTCGTCTAGGTACGTGTAAAGCCAATGCCTTGCCTACTCCGACTGTGTATGCCAACAAATATCAGTGATGCTATCTGCTGAACATGATACTTGCTTGACGAATTGCGTATACCAGTTAGTCACTTATTAAAGGAGGGAACAGAACAAGAAATAGAAGAAGAAACAAGTAAATCGTTTAAAAGGGAAATTAATGAAACCTGATGTTACTGACCTCCCCGAAGAACTCGACATCTGTGATGGCAATGATATAAATGGTGACAGTGATGTTAGCGGCGCGGCTTCTGCAGACAGCGGGTGATACGTTAATGTGCTTTTACACGTTTGCACTTCTAGATATTTTTGTGATGAACATTTATGAATTCTGTTATTCAGTTTAATGAATTTACGCTTTACACTATTCCAATATGGAATAAAAAGGCTCTTTACTTATAGTATTGTTTTCACAGTTAACATCTCCATTAATAGAAAAAAAATATTCAAAGCATTCCTTTATTCCACGTATAGTTCCCATATATCAGAAGCATGTTCATTACGACCAAGAAAAAGCCCCAATGTGAATTCGTTTAAAAATCTCATTTTCTCCATTGTCTAAACCTCAAAAATCAACAAAAATTGAAGCCTTTGGTTACAAAACGAACACAGGTCCTTGATTTTGTTTTGTCAAAAGGTTTTGTGCGTTCCTCCTTTCTAAAGACATTTAATGCACAAAACAGTGGTTTAGGTATTAAATAACGGGTTTTAAACATTCATCAGAGTAAATAATAAGAAAAATCGATGAACCGTCGTGAAAGAGTTGACGATTGATGAACCACTAGTTCGGACCGAGGTTTTGAAACTTTGTTGAATCCTGTTTGATCTTCCTCTCTCTAGGTTTCTGTTTTCTCTCTCTCTACCTCCTTATTTACCCTTTCTCTCCATATGTTACACCCCCCCCCTCCCTCTATCTCATCTTGTATCAATTTTCCTTTCTATTATTATCTACTACTACTACCACTATTATCATTATTTTTATCATCATCATTAGTATTGTAGTT
>NC_051426.1:11703675-11713675 GCF_015228065.2 Penaeus monodon | reverse complement strand
TGTGTGTGTGTGCGTGTGCGTGTGTGTGTGTGTGTTTGTGTATATAAACCATTTATATGTATGTTAATGGATTTATCTTCGGATACGTGTGCAATATTTTTTTTATCTATCTATCCGTTTATCTGTCTATATATATGTCTGTTTGTCTCTCTATATATCTATATGTATAATTGATCTATCTTCGGATACCTCTACAATAAAATCTTGGTCTATCTTTTATCTATCCTGACCTGTCTTGATCTCTCTCTGTATCTCTCTCTCTCTCTCTCTCTCTCTCTCTCTCTCTCTCTCTCTCTCTCTCTATATATATATATATATATATATATATATATATATATATATATAAATATACATACACACATTTATCTTCGGATACGTGTGCAATAAATTTCATTCCTTGCAAGCGAAGCCATGGACGACCTTTCCTTGGACCTGTAGCATTCTTAGCAGCGTGCAATAAGACGAGGAAGATACGGCCTTCGGAGGACTTAGGGGGGGGGGAGGAAAAGCAAAGAGGTAAGGAAAAAAACTATAATCATGTATTTAAGGATATATATACCAAGTGTGTTTGTGCGTTTGTTTGATTGAGTGTGTGTTTGTTGGTGTGTGTTTGTGTGCGTTTGTGTGTGTGTGTGTGTGTTTGTGTGTGTGTGTGTGTGTGTGTTTGTGTGTGTGTGTGTGTATGTGTGTGTGTGTGTGTGTGTGTGTGTGTGTGTGTGTGTGTGTGATTGCGTGTGCCAAAATGAGTGTGTTTGTGTGGGCTGAGTGAGCGAGAACGTTTGTATGTATGTGTGTTTGTGAAGAAGTTGTAAAGAAGTGTAATACCATCTAGCCAGATTTGGTCAAAAACAAACTCAATTTCCTCAATTCACACTACGTTCGCCGCCTCTCAAGCCGCTCAGACCTCATTAACCTTGCCCTGAAAGCGTCACCCAAGCATTCTCTCACTGTACCAATTACAGCCGCCGGGAAGCTCATCTGAAGTCCCTGGAGCAGTGGTCGGCAATTAAGTTTTACTGTTTCCCTCAAGAGCTCAGGACCCTGCTATTACTCGTAACTGAGGGAAAATACATTGTGAATAACACGAGACCAAATACACTGCAAATAAACTGAAGAAAGTACGTAGTAAAGTGGCTGAGCAAAATACGCAGGAAATTAACAAAACAAAATATAAACTAAACGACTTGACGTAAGTAAGAATTGACAATCAGTACCCCGTGTTCTAATTTCTTCGTAAATCGCTATGTCTCCAACGCTTCGCAGTTAGCAATACACTTACGTAGACGAGACTCGTTACCTCATTACCTGAAATTACTCCATATGGGTTAATTTGCTCTTAATTGCCTTTCCCAGCCTCTAAGCACCCTTAAGTTAATAAAGGATACGTTAGAGACAGTAATGTTTTCTAATAAAGTTATTTTTTCATTAATGTTGGTTCATAACCACACTGGATGTGATGTTAATTTGTATGAACACTGGAAATCAAGTATCACGTATTTTGAAAGCGTGTGTATATAATGATAAAAACTGTATAATAATACCATGATTAAAGTTGTATATAGAGTTGTAAAGTTAACGACCCCGAAAACAGAAATTCAATGTTCGTTTAAACCGCTGTGTTAATAAAGAGGTGCTGTTGGGTTGTCCAGTCGTGTGGTGACTAACAATAAAATAAAATAAAACAAAAATATTTTGAACAATTCTAAATTCAAAAACATTAAGATAAAATTAATCAAATTAAAGGAGCTTCTTCCTTCGGCTGTTATCATTATTTACTACGAAAATGCTTTGAAGATATTGATAATAGTGATTATTATGATTAAGATGATGCCTATGATTATGATCATGATTAACCATGATCATGATTAATTATGATGATGATGATGATGGTAATGATGATGATTATGAACTGATTATGATCAACAACAATAATCATAATAAGGATGATATTGATAGTAATAATGACAACTAAAATAAAAAAACGATAATAATGATGATGATAATAATAATAATGATATAATAATAATAATAATAATAATAAGGATAATAATAATAATAATAACGATAATAATAATAATGATACTACTACTACTACTTCTACTGCTAATAATAATAATAATAATAATAATAATAATAATAATAATAATAATAATGATAATAATAATAATAATAATCATAATCATAATCATAATAATAAAAAAAAAAAAAAAAAAATAATGAATAGATAATAGTAACAACAGCAACAACAATAATTATAGTAACAATAAGATAACAAATAAAATGATGACGATGGCGATGATACTGATAATGATACTATTATAATAATGATAATGATAATAATAACATAAAATATAATAATAATAATAGTTATTATAATAAGGATGATATTAATAGTAATAATAACAATGATGATAAAAAACAACGATAATAATGATAACGATAAAAACAGTATTAATAATAATAATGATAATAATAGTAATAATGATAATAATAATGATAATGCTGATATAATAAAAATGCTTATCATTATCATAATGATATTATTATTATTATTATTATTATTTTATCTATTATTATTATTATTATTATTATTATCATTATTATTATTATTATTATTATTATTATTATTATTGTTACTATTATTATTGTTATAATTATTAATAATTATGATGATTATAATAATAATGATAACAATAATGGCAATGATAAGGACAATAACAGTATAATAATGACAATACTAATACTAATACTAATAATAATAATCATTATTATTGTTATTATTATTATTATTATTATTATTTATTATTATTATTATTATTATTATTATTATTATTATTATTATCATTATTATTATTATCATCATTATTATTATTATTATTATTATTATTATCATTATTATTATTATTATTATTATTATTATTATTATTATTATTATCATTATTATTATTATTATTATTATTATTGTTATTATTATTATTACTATTATTATTATTATTATTATTATTATTATTATTATTATTATTATTATTATTATTATTATTATAATGAAAACAACAATGATGATAGTAGCAATAAAATAACAATACTTTTTATCAGCATTACCATTACGATCATACCTTCTTTTTCTATTCATAAAATCTTACATTGGAACAGACCTTTTATCTTATTTTTTACAGCACTAACTTCGACATTTTTTTCACAAAATATTTCCAGCTCCCCGTTCCTCTTCTCCCTTAACTTTTCCTTATTCAATTTCATCCGTTTTTATTCCCTTTTCCTATCCTGACCTGTTGCACAAGAAAAAATCCTAACGTGGAGTGACGTTTTTTTATTTTAGCACTTATGGAAGATAATATTTACGATGTGGAGTTAAGACTAGCCTTGTAATGCAGTGCATTTTTCTGGAACGGTCGTATTTCGTCGTATGATAATTTGTCACATGTTAGATTTTTCATTCGTTCTTCCTGTTTTCATTTTTCGCCTTCTTAATTTCATTTACTTTGAAGTAATCCAGAATAGCTGAAAGAAAAACGTTATCAGGATTTTGAGAATTTCCTCGAAGGTCGTGGACTTTCGTAAAATTGTAATAGTATCGTATATAGCAAAATGCTAGGACAATGTTTTCTTTCTTTTATATGGTTTCCTTCTTCGTCTTCTTGTCTTCATTTGCCGTGAAATAATCAAAATGGTAAAAAAAAAAAAAATGACCTCGCAATATCGTAGACTTTCATAAAACTGCAAAAGTATCGTAATATAGGACAGGATAATGTTTCAGTTCTTTCTATCTGTTAGCTTTCCTTCTTCATCTTCTTGAGTTCATTTACCCTGAAGAATCAAAACAGGTTAGGTTAGGTCATCATCAGAATCACGTAGATTACCTCACATGACCGTGGACTTTCGTAAACCTGCAACTGCATTGCATATAGCACAATGCTAGGACAATGTTTCCTTTCTTTTTTCTATCCGTTTTTATCCTTCATCTTCTTGTTATTATTTTCAATGAATTAATCAAAACAGCTGAAAAAAACATCAGAATCGCGTAAATTACCTCTCACGATCATGAACTATCGTGAACCTTCAACAGTATTGCATTTAGCACAATGCTAGGAATAGACTCTAATTAAAGCGCCGGGGAATTTCAGAATTTCCGCCAGTATTCTTTTTGTATTATTAATTTCCGTCTTGATCTTGCGCTGCACAGGATCTGTACAATAACATGTTTTTAATGATAGATAAAAATAAAAGAAGCTCGTGTAAAGAATATAAAATATTTCTATAACGTTTCTCTTTTATAACATAGCAATATATTTGACACACTTATATTTATTTTGATTTATATAATACGTATGAGGTTGCTCATGTGATTCCTGCAACACGCTCGTTTATATGTAGAATAGGTTTGTTTCTTGGTTGCAGTGGCACTATTCCAGTGCCATAGACCTGAAGAAGATATCCAGGAGGATTTCGAAAACTATTGTCTCATTTCCAATGAATCTAGTTTGTGCATTGTGGCACTGCGGGTTTTTCTTTCATATTCTCAACACGGAATATATATATATATATATATATATATATATATATATATATATATATATATATATATATATATATATATATATATACATATACACATATATGTGTGTGTGTGTGTGTATCTATATATGTATATATATTTATATCACTGGGTATGTTCTTTTTATAGGTGACAAGTCTCCTTTGCTATTAACTGGCACACAGCTCAAACAGAAAAAGGGTTGTATATTGAAAGATTACTGCAAAAACCTACATTACAGCTTGAAGAGGTTGTAGTTATCCCGGGGAGAGTTGCCTGACGTCGTACAGTCAACACAAACTTAGCGAGGTCTGAAAAATACATATGTGAGCTTCCTCGAAGTAATTTTGTTTCTTTATTTCCCTTTGTCTTCCTGAAGCGTCATCGGAAGCTTTTCGCAATTGCAAAGGAAGCAAGAGTTTGTAATAGGCCAAAGGTTGACTCTTTCGAAATAACACTGTATACTGCTTTATATATAATAATAGATTTGAAATGTATATTATACAATTCGAGGATAAATAAAGTTATTCCCCAACTAGTTATAGAAGATACTAATGTATATAATTAGTATATAATAATAGGTGTAAAATGAATATAACGTAACTAGAAAATTAATATAGTTATTCCCTAATTGATAAACTATATTAATGTACACAAGAAGTACTGTATGTAATAAACAGTCTAAAACGTATTTAATAAAACTAAAGCATCAGTTTAGCGTTTCCCAGCTATTTAGAGAGTATACAATTATTTCTATTATCTTCGAACCGGCATGGTCTGGATGGAAGGGGAATCCAATAGACAATTACTGCTGGCGATAGAGACCAGCGTTATTTACTGCTTGTCCAAAATATGTTCGGGCGGGACGGTGGAGATCCTCACTGCTACTTCACACACACACACACACACACACACACACACACACACACACACACACACACACACACACACACACACACACACACACACACACACACACACACACACACATGCTTGTATACGTATGTATACAAGCATGTGCATGTATATATATATATATATATATATATATATATATATATATATATATATATATATATATATATATATATCCATATCTATCTATCTATCTATCTATATCTATCTATCTATCTATCTATCTATCTATCTATCTATCTATATAAAACACACATACACATATAAATATATGTATATATACACACATATATACTTATATATAATATATATGTGTGTGTGTGTGTGTGCGCGTGCATGTGCATGTGCGTGTGCGTGTGCGTGTGCGTGTGCGTGTGTGTGTGTGTGTGTGTGTGTGTGTGTGTGTGCGTGCGTGCGTGCGTGCGTGCGTGCGTGCGTGTGTGTGTGTGTGTGTGTGTGTATGTGTGTGTGTGTGCATGCATATGTGTATATATGTGTAAAGAAAGAAATGTACAAGTACGAAGTGCACTTTTCTGTGTATTTATTCCACGCTTATTTTCTCTCTCACGCATTGCATACAAACACACAAATACATACACGCACACTCACACACATAAACGCGCGTCCGCGTACATTTACAGAAAATAGACGTTAAATACAGTTTATATAATATAATAATAATAATAATAATAATAATAATAATAATAATAATAATAATAATAATAATAATAATAATAATAATAATAATAATAATAATAATAATAATTATAATAATAATAATAATAATAACTGAGCAAAAAACATTAGGAGAAAAGCAATATTTATAGTGTTTAAGGCCCGATCATACTAGAACTTTTTTCATCAATTTTTGCGTTTTCGTACAGACTTTCCGCGCGCAAATGACCTGGCCCTATGGCACTGGAATAGTGCCACTGCAACCAAGAAACAAACCTATTCTACATATAAACGAGCGTGTTGCAGGAATCGCATGAGCAACCTCATACGTATTACATAAATCAAAATAAATCTGTGTGTCAAGTATATTCCTATGTTATAAAAGAGAAACGTTATAGAAATATTCTATATTCTTTACACGAGCTTCTTTTATTTTTATCTATCATTAAAAACATGTTATTGTACAGATCCTGTGCAGCGCAAGATCAAGACGGAAATTAATAATATTAAAAAGAATACTGGCGGAAATTCTGGAATTCCCCGGAGCTTTAATTAGAGTCTATTCCTAGCATTGTGCTAAATGCAATACTGTTGAAGGTTCACGATAGTTCACGATCGTGAGAGGTAATTTACGCGATTCTGATGTTGTTTTTTTCAGCTGTTTTGATTAATTCATTGAAAATAATAACAAGAAGATGAAGGATAAAAACGGATAGAAAAAAGAAAGGAAGCATTGTCCTAGCATTGTGCTATATGCGATGCAGTTGCAGGTTTACGAAAGTCCACGGTCATGTGAGGTAATCTACGTGATTCTGATGATGACCTAACCTAACTGTTTTGATTTTTCAGGGTAAATGAAGTCAAGAAGATGAAGAAGGAAAGCTAATAGATAGAAAGAATTGAAACATTATCCTGTCCTATATTACGATACTTTTGCAGTTTTATGAAAGTCTACGATATTGCGAGGTCATTTATTTTTTTTTTTACCATTTTGATTATTTCACGGTAAATGAAGGCAAGAAGACGAAGAAGGAAACCATATAAAAAGAAAGAAAACATTGTCCTAGCATTGTGCTATATACGATACTATTACAATTTTACGAAAGTCCACGACCTTCGAGGAAATTCTCAAAATCCTGATAACGTTTTTCTTTCAGCTATTCTGGTTTACTTCAAAGTAAATGAAATTAAGAAGGCGAAAAATGAAAACAGGAAGAACGAATGAAAAATCTAACATGTGACAAATTATCATACGACGAAATACGACCGTTTCAGAAAAATACACTGCATTACAAGGCTAGTCTTAACTCCACATCGTAAATATTATCTTCCATAAGTGCTAAAATAAAAAACGTCACTCCACGTTAGGATTTTTTCTTGTGCAACAGGTCAGGATAGGAAAAGGGAATAAAAACGGATGAAATTGAATAAGGAAAAGTTAAGGGAGAAGAGGAACGGGGAGCTGGAAATATTTTGTGAAAAAAATGTCGAAGTTAGTGCTGTAAAAAATAAGATAGAAGGTGTGATCCAATGTAAGATTTTATTAATAGAAAAAGAAGGTATGATCGTTATGGTAATGCTGATAAAAAGTATTGCTATTTTATTGCTACTATCATCATTGTTGTTTTCATTATAATAATAATGATAATAATAATAATAATAATAATAATAATAATAATAATAATAATAATAATAATAATAATAATAATAATAATATTAATAATAATAATAGTAATTAATAAAATAATAATATTAATATTAATAATAATAATGATGATAATGAGAATAATAATAATAATAATAATAATAATAATAATAATAATAATTATTATTATTATAATAATCATAATAACAGTAATAATAATAATAATAATAATAATAATAATGATAATAATAATACTAATAAATAATAATAATAATAATAATAATAATAATAATGATTATTATTATTATTATTATTACTATTAGTATTAGTATTGTCATTATCATTGCCATTATTGTTATCATTATTATTATAATCATCATAATTATTAATAATTATAACAATAATAATAGTAACAATAATAATGATAATAATAACAATAATTATTATCATTATTATTAATATTATTATTATTATTATTATTATAATGATAATAATAATAATAATAGATAAAATAATAAGAATAAGAATAAGAATAATGATAATAATAATAATATCATTATGATAATGATAAGCATTTTTATTATATCAGCATTATCGTTATTATTATTATCACTATTACTATCATTATCATTATTATTATCAATACTGTTTTTATCGTTATCATTATTATCGTTGTTTTTTATCATCATTGTTATTATTACTATCAATATCATCCTTATTATAATAATAATTATTATTATTATATTCTATGTTATTATTATCATTATCATTATCAGTATTATAATAGTATCATTATCAGTATCATCGTCATCGTCATCATTTTATTTGTTATCTTATTGTTACTATAATTATTGTTGTTGTTGTAGTTACTATTATCTATTCATTATTATTATCATTATTATTTTATCATTATTATTATTATTATTATTATTATTATTATTATTATCATTATTATTATTATTATCATAATTATTATTATTATTATTATTATTATTATTATTATTATTATTATTATTATTATTATTATTATCATCATTATTATTGTTTTTTTTATTTTAGTTGTCATTATTACTATCAATATCATCCTTATTATTATTATTGTTGTTGATCATAATCAGTTCATAATCATCATCATTACCATCATCATCATCATCATAATTAATCATGATCATAGTTAATCATGATCATAATCATAGGCATCATCTTAATCATAATAATCACTATTATCAATATCTTAAAATCATAATCGTAGTAAATGATGATAACAGCCGAAGGAAGAAGCGCCTTTACTTTGATTAATTTTATCTTAATGTTTTTGAATTTAGAATTGTTCAAAATATTTTTGTTTTATTTTATTTTATTGTTAGTCACCACACGACTGGACAACCCAACAGCACCTCTTTATTAACACAGCGGTTTAAACGAACATTGAATTTCTGTTTTCGGGGTCGTTAACTTTACAACTCTATATACAACTTTAATCATGGTATTATTATACAGTTTTTATCATTATATACACACGCTTTCAAAATACGTGATACTTGATTTCCAGTGTTCATACAAATTAACATCACATCCAGTGTGGTTTTGAACCAACATTAATGAAAAAATAACTTTATTAGAAAATATTACTGTCTCTAACGTATCCTTTATTAACTTAAGGGTGCTTAGAGGCTGGGAAAGGCAATTAAGAGCATATTACCCCATATGGAGTAATTTCAGGTAATGAGGTAACGAGTCTCGTCTACTTAAGTGTATTGCTAACTGCGAAGCGTTGGAGACATAGCGATTTACGAAGAAATTAGAACACGGGGTACTGATTGTCAATTCTTACTTACGTTAAGTCGTTTAGTTTATATTTTGTTTTGTTAATTTCCTGCGTATTTTGCTCAGCCACTTTACTACGTACTTTCTTCAGTTTATTTGCAGTGTATTTGGTCTCGTGTTATTCACAATGTATTTTCCCTCAGTTACGAGTAATAGCAGGGTCCTGAGCTCTTGAGGGAAACAGTAAAACTTAATTGCCGACCACTGCTCCAGGGACTTCAGATGAGCTTCCCGGCGACTGTAATTGGTACAGTGAGAGAATGCTTGGGTGACGCTTTCAGGGCAAGGTTAATGAGGTCTGAGCGGCTTGAGAGGCGGCGAACGTAGTGTGAATTGAGGAAATTGAGTTTGTTTTTTATCAAATCTGGCTTGATGGTATTACACTT
>NC_051426.1:11693675-11698675 GCF_015228065.2 Penaeus monodon | reverse complement strand
TTTGGGAGGTAGCAACGTATTTTGGGCCAAAATGTTTTTGTTGAATTAGTGCCTCAAAAGAAAAAAAATCAAGGGCAAAAAAACAAATAAAAGAATACACAAGTAAAGAAAAATCAATCCAAAAAATCTTTACACGTAGGAGAGAACCAAATTAATGATCGGGCAAAGGGGGTTTAGAAGGAAAAGGTGTATTAGGGGGTAAAGGGGCACACACACACCACACACACACACACCAAAAACACCACACCCACACACACCACAAACACACAACCATAATATATATAATATAATATATAAAAATATTATTATATATATATATCCTTGGGTAAAAAATATGACATTGCTGTCGTTAGTAATGCGTCATTAGTTCAGTTTTGCCCGACTGAATTGGGATTTTTGAGTAGTTTTAACTACTTCGTTACTGTAATTACTGCTGGAGTTACCCGTACTACCATTAGATAAAATACCATAAATTAAAAAAAAAAAAAATTTCTTATTCAAACCTTCTCAATAGCAGTATTTCTCGACTAGTTATTAACAATTTTTACTACCAATAATATTTTTTGGTATTTCTCTTAGTGTTATCCCCTTTGGAGGCAATGCCAGCAGGGGAATTTTGTGTACAAATTTAAAATCAGTTAAAATATATTGAAAAGAAATAGAAACACGAAAAAAAACCCCGCAAAAAAAAGAAAAAATACCTCTACGTAACAAAGTATCTAGCAATCTCCCGTCTAAAGGGCGTAGAATTCTGAGACATCGCGGAAGAAATGGAAATTTAATAGAAGAAAAACAATTTGTTCAGTTTGAGCTTAACATCTTTCGAAGTAGAAAACACAATAGATTAATGTTTTGGGCCATAGGAGAATAAGAGAGAAACGATCGGTTTGTGTGAGAATAATGCTAAAAGGGGAAAGTAAAATAAAAGCAACACTTTGCAATCGCAATCTCAAACTTTCCGAGGGAAATGCGGTGAAGACCCCCACGGAAGTGATGCATTACAGATACTAAAAAATTTCAGGAAATTAAAGGGTTTCTAATTAAAAGAACGCGATGGAATGGTACAGGGAGTTGTGCAAGCAAGGATACGAGAACGAGGATTTGGGAAAAAACAGAGATGAAAAACAAGAATAGCGATGGCTGCAGAAAAAGTACTGATAAAATTTTAAATTCCTTTATGCAAATAATTGATTAATTTACTTGGAACCTGTGCAATGATCCCAAGAATAACCAAATTTTGTTTTAATTTGTAAGGGAAAACCAGTAAATTAAAATTCATATTGTAATGCGTAAATTTTATAATGAAAAAAAAGTAAAAAATTCAGTTTAACCCTGACTAGATTGAAATAAAAACTAGCAGTTAATTAATTTAAAGAAAATAGCAAAAATTCAATAAAGTAAAAATGTAAACAAAATTTGCAAAGTAAATCCAACCCAATTTCATAGTATAAACTAAGAAATTGCCGTCTTTGAATTTCACAACCCGTCGAAGCTGACAAAGAGTAAAATGGTACATACCGTACATAAAGGGTGTGTCATTTTATACTTCCATCAGCAATTAGTGTCATTTTTCGTTTTGAAAGAAATTAGAAAGGGAATTGCATACGACCCCCGGACCAGTTGGTTGGGTCAGCATACTATTAATAGTTCAATGTTTATACGATCTGTATAATTTCAGACGAATTTGCCCTCACAGAGACGGTATATTGCAGAACAAATTAAGTGTAAATTTCATTTTTGTCCATAATATTCAGTTTACTGTATAAATACCGAACCCAAAGGGTTCTTCCATATAATATATATTTTATAATATATATTATATATATATATATTATATATATTAAAATTATATATATTTTGGGGTAGGGCTACCCAAAGGGCGTTTTTCCCAACCGAACTTTAGAAAAAATTGGCCGTGATACTCTGTCAGCCCAAAATGACATTGACGACACATCAATTGTTTGGGCTAACCGAAATCAGAAATCAATAAAATTTTGTTTTTCTATTTAACACAAAGAAATTCTACACAAATGTTTTCATAACTCAAAAAAAAAAAAGTTAAAAAAATTCTCACGTGCAGTCATAAGCGAACGTTTTATACCTTTGATTTGGAAGACTTAGGGTTTATATGGTTTCTTTCATGGGTAAAAGTTTACAAAAAAATATTTTCAGCCCCCTACTCATTAAAGAATTACAATTTTAAGATTTAAATACCCCAAACTCATTAAGCATAAAATTGAATAAATACATTTTTTAAATTTTCCAGCTAGAGACAATACAGTGAACCACACTTTTCATAATGAGCAAATACTCGTCCTTGTCTGTCCCTGTTTGTACAGACCAATCTTTTCCATTAAAACCCTTCCTGTTCCCTGCCAGTGTTTGCACCCCCTGTGTAGGGTTTATTTTTAATTAAAAAGTAAATAAAACAAAGAGGGGAAGCCCCAAAAAACAGGATATGAAGTTGACAATAAAATAAAAAAGCCCTGGAATTTTTTGTTTTCCACTTTTCTTCTTTGCTTTTTTTTAACATGAGAACTAAATTCAGATTTTAGAAAACCTTTTCTACAAACCCTTTCATAACATAACGCACATTTCCTTGCAAAGAAAAAGGGCCAACGATGAGGGGAAGAAGAAAAAGAAAAGGACATGGCCCCCCCACGTCCATAACCATATACCAAACAACCAAGAAAGTTCCAATACACTTGTACTAAATGAGGAGATCTATATCACGATGCGGTGGAGGAGGGAAAGGAGACATGATGATCGGCAGGAGGAAAGTTGTCTCCAGTATTGTGTTTCTAATAACGAACCCGAATTGTTATAAACAACTGGTCTAAATGAAGGAAGTTTGGATGAGGTTTGGCCTTGAAATGGCGCTGATGCTGTCAACCCAGATTGTTGGTGATTGAGAGAGGAGCTGGGGACGAGCCTAGGAACATAGTTTTGCTTGTTTTTGACGTCTCAGTGCTTCCGAAATCTCGACTTGAGAGGTAGACGTCAAAACTGTCAGATAAATTGTTTTTCATTGACTGATTTATCTTGTATCAATAAGTGCGTTTTGCGTAACTCAAGAACTGCACTCCGGTCCTGGCAGTCCCCTTAAATTCTTATTGCAGGCCCTAGTGATAAATGTACAAGTAAAAGAGAGTAAAACAGAAAGAATATAAGGATAAAATAATAACAACAACAAAACCACAAATAAATAACTGATAAAGAGATAAAATAGATGATAGATGAACTGACTGTATCACACTCCTTCCAAAGTAATAGGAAGAAAGCCAATTTTCATAAACCCTGATTTTGCAATTTTGGCTCCATAACCTTGGGGTTGTATGTCCATGAGCCTTATAAAAAAAAGTTTAAGGCCCAGAAATGAATGCATCAAAGACCTAATTACACTGATTTGAGTTCCTTGTACATGGGACCAAAGACTAATCAAGACTAATACGGTTTTTGTGTGAACTTAAAAAAACTCTTTCATTAATGGCCTGATTGTGTATTGAAAGGAGGGACATCCATTAACCCTTTTATTTGAAGAATCAGAAATAGAATTAGCTATGCAAACAAGTATAAAAAAAGAAGAAAAAAAAAGAAAATAGAAAAGAAAAGAAAAAAAATATATAAATATGATAAAAAGAAATAGAGGAAAAAATTTAATCGAAAATATTGATCACACATAAAAAGGGTAAAAGTAGCCATAAAAAAAATCGATAATATTAATCAGCCAAAAAAAAAGTAAAAGTAACCATAAAAACAAAATATAATAATAAAAAAATAGAAGAAAAAAGAAAAAAGAGTAACGAAGACCCATTGACCTCCCCCCCCCCCAACCCCAATCGAACGCCCCTAGATTCCACCCAATTCTCTCCATCTCCGTGTAAATCTAATCATGGAGAGGGAGCGCCGCCCCCCTCCCCCCTTTCCCCCTCCCCCCCTCCCCCCTTTCACCTCTCGCCTGGGAAATCTTTACGAGAATTATTGACCAACTTTGCCCTCCTCACTTCCTTCGGCTCCGGATGTGACCTGACCCCTCCCCCTCCCCCTCCCCCCCTTCCCCTTCCATTCCCCATTTTTTTTTTACGTTTTAATTTCTTTTTGTTTTCTTTTCTTTTCTTTTCTTTTTTTTCGTTTCGTTGAGTCTTTTACTTTTTTTCTTTATCTCTCTTACTTCCTTTCTCTTCTTCTTTCTGTTTTAATTCCTCTCCTCTTTTTCTCTCTTTTTTCATTTCCTTTCTTTTATCACGTTCTTTTTTTCTTCTCTTTCGTTTCTTTATTTTGGATCTTTCTTTCTTTTCATTTCGCTTCATTTTTCATATTTTTTCTTTTTCATTTCTTTCTATTTTTCTTTTCATTTGTCTCTTTTTCTTTTCTTTCTGTTCCCTTTTTTCGTTATGTTTTGAAATACCGAATGGACGGCGAAAATGAAAATAAATGTTGAACCCTGAACTTTCCTCTCTAAACTGTTTCTATATATTCTGTTACGTGTAAACAGGTATACATAAATAATAAATACATATATATATATATATATATATATTATATATATTTTATTATATATATATGTGTATATATATATGAATATATATATTGTATATATATATATATATATATATATATATATAGTATAATGTATGTATGTATGTATAAGATGTGGATAATTCTATTTCTGTTACAGGATGTGGATAATTCTATTTCTATTACCAGTGGACCACGTGGCTGTTTTTCCACGTGGATCCAAATGTCCCAAATAAGAACCACCAGCTCAGCGAGGGCGGAGGTCACAATTTTTATATCTGACCTCGTTTGACCGGGATCCGTGCCAAGCTACCGACGCGGTAGGGTCACCTCTCGCCTCCCTCCGGGGGAGTACGTAGCCAGCTACCACCGCGCTAAGGTCAGCTCCGCCTCTCTCCCGGGCAGCTGACCGTGGCCTCCACGCGGCGCTTTTGACCCTTTAGACAAGTCGTAGCGTCGTCGTAAGCGTGGGGGGTTTCACC
>NC_051426.1:11684476-11686976 GCF_015228065.2 Penaeus monodon | reverse complement strand
TGATTAATTTACTATTGGAAACCTGTGCAATGCATCCAATAGAATAACCAATTTAGTTAATTCAGTAAGGTAAAACCATGTAATTAATTCAGTATTGTAAACTGCGTAATTCTATAATGTAAACAAAGTAATGAATTCAGTTAACCATGACACTAGATTGATAATAAAAACTATGCAGTTAATTAATTAATGAAAACTATGCAACTAATTCAATAAAGTGAACTATGTAAACAATTAGCAATGTAAACTCCAACCAATTTCATAGTATAAACTAAGTAATTGCCGTCTTTGATATTACACCATCCAGTCGAAGCTGACAATGACGTAATATGGTACATACCGTACATAAAGGATGTGTCATTTGATACTTCTCATCAGCATATTAGATGTCATTATTCGTTTTGAAAGAAATCTAGAATGAATTGCATACGACCTCAGGACCAGTTGGTTGGATGCAGCTATACTATGTAATAGTTCAATGTTTTATACGATCTGCTATAACTTTCAGACGAAATTTGCATTCACAGAGACTGGTATATTGCAGAACAAATTTAAGTGTAACTTTATCATTCTGATCCATAATATTCAGTTGATCCTGTTATAGGTACCGAATCCAACGGTTCCTTCCATATATATATATATATATATATATATATATATATATATATATATATATATATATATATATATATATTGTGAGTAGGGCTACCAATGGGCGTTTTTCCGAACCGAACTTGAGAAAATTGGCCGTAGAGTACTCTGTCAGCCCAACATGACATTGACGAGCACACTCAATTTGTTGTGGGCTAATCCGAAACTCAGAAACTCAATAATTCCTGTTTCTCTATTAAGCACAATGAAACATTCTACGACGAAAATGTTCTCATAACTCAAAAAAAAAAGAGTTAAAATAACATATCTCACAGTGCAGTCATAAGCGAACGTTTCATACCTTTTCGATTCTGGTAAGTACTTAGGATTGATATGGTTTCTTTCATGGATAAAAGTTTAACAAAAAAATATTTTCAGCCCCGCTACTCAATTAATGAAATTACAATTTTAAGAGTAACTACCCAATCTCATTAAGCATAAAATTGAATAAGTACATTTTATAAATTATCCAGCTAGACGAACAATACAGTGAAACCACACTTGTCATAATGACTGCAAATACATCGTCCTTTGGTCCTGTCCCTTGTTTGTACAGACCAATCTTTTCCATTAAACCCTCCTGTTCCCTGCCATGTAGTTTGCACCCTCTGTGTAGGATTCATTTTGAATAAATTGTAAATAAAACAAAGAGGGGAAGCTCAAGAAAACACGGATATGAAGTTGACAATAAAGTAAAAAAGCCCTCGGCATATTTGTGTTTCCACATTTTCTTCTTTGCTTTATTTTAACATGAGAAACTAAATTCAGATTTCGAGAAAACCTCTCTCTATCAACCTTGCATAACATAACTGCACATTTCCTTGGCAAAGAAAAAGGCCAGACGATGAGGAAGAAGAAACAGAAAAGGACATGGTCCCCCTACGTCCATATACCATATACCAAACAACCAAGAAAGTTCCAATACACTTGTACTAAATGAGGAGATCTAGATCACGATGCGGGTGGAGGAGGGAAAGGAGACATGATGATCGGCAGGAGGAAAGTGTCTCCAGTATTGTGTTTCTAATAACCGAACCCGAATTGTTATAACAACTGGTCTAAATGAAGGAAGTTTGGATGAGGTTGGCCTTGAAATGGCGCTGATGCTGTCAACCCAGATTGTTGGTGATTGAGAGAGGAGCTGGGGACGAGCCTAGGAACATAGTTTGCTTGTTTTGACGTCATCAGTGCTTCCGAAATCTCGAACTTGAGAGGTAGACGTCAAAACTGTCAGATAAATTGTTTTCATTGACTGAATTTATCTTGTATCAATAAGTGCGTTTTGCGTAACTAAGAACTGCACTCCGGTCTGGCAGTCCCCTTAAATTCTTATTGCAGGCCCTAGTGATAAATGTACAAGTAAAAGAGAGTAAAACAGAAAGAATATAAGGAATAAAATAATAACAACAACAAAACCACAAATAAATAACTGATAAAGAGATAAAAATAGATGATAGATGAACTGACTGTATCACACTCCTTCCAAAGTAATAGGAAGAAAGCCAATTTTCATAAACCCTGATTTTGCAATTTTGGCTCCATAACCTTGGGGGTTGTATGTCCATGAGCCTTATAAAAAAAAAGTTTAAAGGCCCAGAAATGAATGCATCAAAGACCTAATTACACTGATTTGAGTTCCTTGTACATGGGACCAAAGACTAATCAAGACTAATACGGTTTTTGTGTGAACTTAAAAAAAACTCTTTCATTAATGGCCTGATTGTGTATTGAAAGGAGGGACATCCATTAACCCCTTTTATTTGAAGAATCAGAAAATAGAATTAGCTATGCAAAACAAGTATAAAAAAAGAAAGAAAAAAAAAGAAAAAAAAGAAAAGAAAAGAAAAAA
>NC_051426.1:11671976-11676976 GCF_015228065.2 Penaeus monodon | reverse complement strand
ATTCTTGCCGAAGACAGACCGAATGCCCAATAGGGACCGCGCCAAACAGATTGCCATTGTGTAGAAGGACACACTTTAAGCTCCGCTTTGAGCTATCAATGAACATTCGCCATTTATTTGGATTGTAACTTGAAAGCCCTAATTCCTTCAGTAAACAGGGATATCATGGCAAACACAAAACCACTGTCATTTCGAAAGTACTGCAGAAAGGTACTTTCACGAGTTCGAAAGTATGATACCGTCACTCCTTGTTCAAGCAAGTTTTTCTCTTTCAGTCTTGATGCTAGTATTTCTGAAGCTTTTTTTGATAGGCCCAAATCACGTGCTAAATCATTCAACTCGTGCTGATCAAATCCCCTACGGACTGGATCCTCGTGAATGTCAAAATCTGCATCATTGCTGTCACTGCGTTCTTCAACATCACTCAGATCTTCTAAAGGAAGTGGTTGTTCGAAAACTGGCACTGGAATGTGAGCTGAATGAGGCATTGGTCTTATAGCTGACGGTATGTTAGGATATTCTATTTTACTTTTATTCTTCTTGTTAAATCCTGATGTTTTCACTGAGCAAAACTAACAGTCTGTGGAATGATCTTTTTGATCTCGCCAAACCATCGGGATACCAAATGGCATCCTTTCACGTGTTCCTTTGGTCCACATCCGTAAACTC
Source organism: Penaeus monodon (assembly GCF_015228065.2). Taxonomy (NCBI): domain Eukaryota; kingdom Metazoa; phylum Arthropoda; class Malacostraca; order Decapoda; family Penaeidae; genus Penaeus; species Penaeus monodon. Next base: position 11,676,307 of record NC_051426.1, on the reverse strand, counting down.
TCGACACACTGCTTGCACACGTTGTGAGGGGCCCATGGCTTGTCTTGATCACCGAACTTTGAAATACGCGAAATATGCTTGTTTGACAAATACGCTGATGTTTGCCCTTTGACTTGGGATGGTGAAAGTACCACATATACAGCAAAACGAATCGGGGTTGTTTAGGCATTTACGATGAGACGCACCAGAAGTAGCCATGATCCGAAACTATTTGCAGATATCGACCGTAACATCGTATTGGAGCTGCACACGCCTCTCACTCCACTATCTCAATTGTGTCTGCACAAACAAGTTGCCACAAAGCTCTAGATAAGTCAAATCGTAATAAGATGGCAACTTTCACTACATATAAACAGTGTTATTTAGCTTATCTGGGGGTGAGCTGTGGAGAAAAAACTTGACGTGCTAGAAAAAAACTAACTACAGATTTGGAATCAGCATGCCAATTTTAGGTTAGATAAGCTCAAAAATCTAACTCGACAAAAAATTGTTTTCAAATTATTCCCAGTGTAATAGTAAATGGAGACTTGTGTCAGAATATATTACAGCATCTTGTAACACTAAAAAAAAATTCAGTCTCATCGGCCAGTCTAGCTCACGCACACATTTTTTATCTATTAATTATTCATTTTTATTTCTTAAGGGCTAGACTCCGTATGAAGATCAAAGTCGGAACAAATATTTCCTTCATCTTCTCTCTCTCTCTCTCATTGTCTTTCTCACTCTCTCTCTCTCTCTCTCTCTCTCTCTCTCTCTCTCTCTCTCTCTCTCTCTCTCTCTCTCTCTCTCTCTCTCTCTCTCTCTCTCTCTCTCTCTCTTCTCTCTTTCATCTCTCGCTCTTCTCTCTTTCATCTCTCTCTCTCTTCTCTCTTTCTTCTCTCTCTCTCTTCTCTCTTCTCTCTTCTCTCTTTCTTCTCTTTTCTCTCTCTCTTCTCTCTTCTCTCTCTTCCTTTCTCTCTCTCTCTCTCTCTCTCTCTCCTCTCTCTCTCTCTCTCTATCTCTCTCTTCTCTCTCTCGTCTCTCTCTCTCTCTCTCTCTCTCTCTCTCTCTCTCTCTCTCTCTCTCTCTCTCTCTCTCTCTCTCTTTTCTCTCTCTCACGTCACAAACCGGCGACCGCTAACCAATAAGAATTCCGAAAAAAAATGTTAACAATATCAGCATCCGATTTCTACCATGATTTATCAAGAGCAATTTATATTCATAATAATCTATTGTCCTTGAAATATAAAACTCACTCTTTCAATATACCAGCGATGAACATTTGAAAGCAAACATAAAAAATGCCTATCCTATCCTATGAGAGAGAAATTATGAATTTTGGAATTAGATTTGTTATAAAGACATACAGGACTGAATTAGGCATAATTACTGTAGAGTTGAAAACAAAATTGCAAGAAGTAATTACTGAGATTTGCGACTTGTGATTTTCAACTATACTGCAAAAAAAAAAGAAAGAAAGAAAGAAAAAAAAAAACGTGCGAATATGTGCATATATAAAAATGGAAAGTCATTTTTCAAAATTAAGTGGTCTGAGAGGGCGAGAAAGACAAAGGAAACGCACGTAACTGGATTATTCCCCTTGGCCAGTGAGTATGTCTGGTGACGTCACTCATGTTGCGTAGCGGGCGCCTAGATCTCTTGTAGAAAGGAGAAATGAATGAATAAATAGATAGGTAAGTATAATATGTAAGCTGGTAGGTGTCTTGCTCAGGAGTAAATGAAATACCGTGTCTTTGAATGGTTCCTTCTATTCCAGATCCTTCTTCTGTCCGCCATTTCCTCCTCTTTCTCCTCTTGCTCCCCTCTCTCTCTTCCTATTTCTTCTCCTCTTCATCTTCTGATTCCTCCACTTCTTCCAGTACTTCCTCCTCTTCTTGTTCGTGTTTCTCCGTTTCTTTCAATTTTGCTTCCTTTTCCCCCCCTCTTCCTCTTCCAAATCGCCTCCTCTTCCCTCTTCCTCCTCGCCTTCCTCTTCTTGCTTCTCTTCTCCTCTTTTTCTTGTTCTGCATTTTCTATTCCTCCTCCTCCTGCACTTTCTCCTTCCCCTTCTCCTAATCCTCTTCTTCTTCTTCTCCTCCTCCTCTTCCTCTTCATTTTCTTGCTCTCCTCTTCTTCCCAATGCTCTCCCTATCTCTCTTCCTCCCTTTATCTCCTCCTTCTCTCCCTCCTATCAAACATGCCATCACATTAAAAATAATAGTCTTGTAAATAAAGATTATGTAATATTAATGTCACGTTGCACTGCAATATGTCGAAAAGCTTTCCATCTGATTACATAATTAACAATTAGACAATAATTAATGAAATGCATCTGAATAGGGAGATTTAGATCAAATAACACTTCAATTATTTTATGAACATATCGAAAGTAAGTGCTTGTTTTGTTCTTGTACTGAATGCATTACTAATCATGCTGTTGACAATAATAGTGATGCTAATGGCAATGATCATAATGATGGTAACTGTAGTAGGAGTGATTCGTATTCCATGATTTTTTTTATTCATACCACTCTTTAGATATATAACAGCATTCCCATTTTGCAATGTTCGAGGACTAAAAGTCAAAATTGCGAAAATTGAAATTGTAATACTGTAGTTGAAGGTTTGCACAGCCATTCGCCCTGACCTGCAAAAGCGGTTTATGCACTAACAATGTATAATACCCCATTTCTAAACACACACTGACACGGGATAGGAAAAAAATATGAGCTACAAAGAATGTATTATGTGTGCATATAAAAGTTTGTATGAGGGAGTCTCCTCGTGTATACATATATAAAAGATGCATTATCAATGTCAAAATTACGTTGTTGTTTATATTGTCATTGATTCTGCGTATACATTGAAATATTTTGCAAATTCGTTACTGGGAGAGAGGGTGGTGGAGAGGAACCGGGAAGAATCATGAGCAACGTCGGCTATGAGCTGGAAGACATGTCTGGGGAGTCGCTCCTTCAGGAAGTCCGAACGTACTCATGAACGATAGAGGGCATGCTCGACATCGCTCCTACCAGCGCGGATACGTTCAAGGAGGAGAGAACGTGTATAGTCCGGAAAGGAAGATCCTTCCTCTGAATGTTTCAGTGCATTAGAGATCGAGCAAGGGAGCACCTGCTCCAAGAGTTAGTCACGGAGGAATAGAAGTTGGTTCTTCCTTCGGGCCGTGGCGATGACAGAATCCTCGTAAGCACGAAAAACAGGTAAAATGTCAGGGAAACAGGAAACAGGAATGAGGGAAGATTTCTTTTAACCGTGGGGTCCATGATGAATGGTAAAACACTCTTCCACTCTCTCTCCCAGAAACTCTCCATCCTCACCACCAGCAGTCCTTGGTCCAGCTTCTCCCTCACCGACGCTGTCACCAACCTATCTTCCCTGTCTTTGACACCTCACCAGCAACAACTCCTTGGCTTCGGTCTTTCCACCGTCACCTGAAAGAGACAGCAGCCTGCTTTCCGGAGGCGAATCTGTACCAGAGGTTGAAGGTCATAAACCCTCGACTCCCTCATTTCTACGGATTTCCTAAAACCCATAAGCCGGCCGTGCCTCTGCGCCCCATCATCTTCTCCCAGAGATCTGTGACGCACCCTCGTGCGGCCTGGCTGGCGCAGTCTCTCACTCCTCTTCTTGGCACCTTCTCTCCTGCTCACCTCTGCCACTCTCAGGACATCATCTCCCGTGTTCGCAGAGTCTCGCCAGCGATCATGACGAGCTTGGATGTCGACTCTCTGTTCACCAAGGTCCCGCTTGATGACGTCCTCGCTTTCCTTCAGAGGAGGCTCCCCGCAGAGGATCCTTGTCTCCCTCTTCCCGCCGACCTCTTCTTCCAGCTGATTCGTCTGTGTGTGGAGTCGGTTTGGCTGAGGTATGCTCTCTGGCCTCGTGACCCTGCTCTGTTCTCGGATTTCCTGACGCAGCTAAACTCTCTCTCTCCTTCTATCCTTTTCAAGGTGAAATGGGAGGATGGCAACAAGCTCCATTTCTTGGACACCTTAGTTTATCGCTCTGCTGATTACTTCTTCTCCATATACAGGAAGTCTATGCATAGCGGTATGTACATAGACTTCTTCTTATACCATCCTCTAAAGAGAGGTGTTACCACCTCGCTGTTCCTCCGCATCTGTGACCCCTAGTACCTGGATGAAGAGATCGACTTCCTGCGTCGTTCGTTCTCGAAACTGGGCTGCTCTCGTTATGTCCTCCGCGTCGCGTTATCCAGGGAACGGCGTACCTTATACGACGACTCCTCTCCTAAAGAGACTCTTCACCTGCCCGTCCTCAGCTTGTCTTACACTGAGGAGATCTACTCTCTCCGTCGGCCTCTTCACCCT
>NC_051426.1:11649476-11661976 GCF_015228065.2 Penaeus monodon | reverse complement strand
ATAGAACTGCAATGTTGACACACAAACACACACACACACACACACACACACACACACACACACACACACACATACACATACACATACACATACACATACACACACACACACACACACACACACACACACACACACACACACACACACACACACACACATACACACACACACACACACACACACACAAACACAGAAACAAACAAACAAACAAACAAATAAACACACTGGCTTTGCAATCCACTTTCTGTTACCCATTAATGATTTAATGCTATTAACCCGAGGAAATGAGAAATCTTGAACACTGTAGAAAATATGGCAGAACAATACGAAAGACGCAGCTGAACACTTGTCATTGTTCAGTTCATCGCTTTAATTGACACTACCATATATCCCGATTATTTTCCAATTAAAGGCAGGTCAACGCGTGATAAGATGAGCGTAGGGATTCCGCTAATTCTCTGCAAACAGTAAAAAAAATATTCGCGAAAAGATTGAACCTTTCCCGCTAAACCTGTAATTAATCGAATAATCATTTAATCCATTACACGTGTAATACAGAGCTTTGTGCAGGATATATTTATTTGTTTGTTGCTCATATATTTAGATCGGGATGACGTGGGCGTTGCGCTACTGTTGTTTTCGTTGTTACTGTTGTTTTACTGTTGTCTGTGATGCTGATAACGATGACGATGACTATGACGATAATGATAATAGTGATCATGGCGACGGCGATCACTATGATTATGACAATGATGATAATAGGAAATTGATATGAATTCGCTGTCTAGATTCTTCACATATGGTCTTCATATTACTGTATATGCCTTAATAACCAAGGTCTCTGGTTTCATACATGCATCTAATTTCGTTTCTCGCTTGTCGCTCCGTAATTTTCAGTGCAATTTCGTTCTCACAGATGCCGCATGCTGAGAATCAAAATTTCTGTACAGATGAAGACTTACTGAAATAATAATAGACGTGTTTTAAATCACTGAATCACGGAGAGTTTATCGAGTAGAACAGCTGTGGCTCTTCTCACTTGTAGACACCAAATGTTTTCTTTCTTTGTTCTTCTCTGTGTTCTGTCGGTCATTTATTTACATCGAACTTCCCCTAGACCAAGAAAAAAAAAATGCAAAGCCAATATTTTCAGTTGCACCGCCCTGATTACATTTAAGTCACAATCATTCTGTGACAGGAAATTCTTCAATTTACATTATATATATATATATATATATATATATATATATATATATATATATATATATATATATATATATATTTATATATATATATATATATATATATATATATATATATATATATATATATATATATATATATATGGTAATAAGTATCTCTGAATTGATTATCAAATCATAATATATCTTCGGTGCAATGGCCTTGACTGATAGCAACAATGGTATCGGCGGGAGTTTCCCATGGTGCAATATTTGACTGAATCAGGGTATCGATGGTAGTGAGATCTATACCAACTTTCTCAACGAGATTGTAGAGTTCAGCGAGGAGCCACATCCTCCGAGTGCAAATGCCGAAGTAAAGCATGACTGTTAAGGTGACTCGGCTCCTGGCTCCTTTGGCGGCATAAGTGAGCACTTGCTAGTCGAGTCGGAGTTGGAGGCGAGGTCCTCCTAACACTACAATAACATGCTCAACAGGACTCCAAGGCTTACTCTCTCTCTGACCCCCCTCTCTCTCGCCTGTAGTGGCACGCCATTCTCGCCCTTATGCCATCGATGCTCGCACCGGCATGGATCTCCATAAGATCTATGGCAGAATGATGTTTCGCGGTGCCCTGTTGTTTTAGTGTATCATTTGCTTTGTTTCGTGTTATTTTATATTTCCCATACACCTTTATAAAGTATTGATTCCGAGTATCCATTCACCCATTTCTAACGATTGTTCTGCAGAATCAAAGATGTGGATGTTAAAAAGCCCAAAAATGAACGAAGACTTAAAAGAATGAATATGTAAGCAAAATATAATTATAGTGAAAAGTATTAAGCACACGTGAGGTGTTAAAAGATATTTGAATACATCATCTGAATTATAAAAACTATATAAAGAAGCTGTGTAAAAAGTAATAAAGAAATAAAATAATAATTAAAGCACGAGATAATGGTATATTTCTAAGGTCACTGCGTGGGATAACTAAGCAGGTTAATTAGTCAAACTGCTTGCTTCGTCATGGCTGATCCGTGATTCCCTGTCGCTCGTGCCACTGGCGGTGCCAACGTTCAGGTGGAGTCATTCGCTATGCTCTCTTCCTCCCCACTCTCCCTCTTTTCTCATTCTACCCCCCCCCCCCCCCTTACTCTGTTTCCGTTTGCCTGTCTGTCCGTCTGTCTCTGTCTCTCTCTCATTCCCCCACTCTTTCCCTTACTCCCTCTCCCTCTTGCCTGCCTGTCTGTTTATCTGCCTCTCTGCTTGTCTGCTTGTCCCCCATCCTCTCTTTCTCTTTCTCTCTCTCTCTCTCTCTCTCTCTCTCTCTCTCTCTCTCTCTCTCTCTCTCTCTCTCTCTCTCTCTCTCTCTCTCCCTCTCTCTCTCTCTCTCTCGCTCTCCCTCTCTCTCTCCCTCCCCACTTACACACTTAGTCTTTAAATGATCAAAGGCTAAAAAAATATATATTAGAAGAAAATGGATTAACGTAGATTAATCTTACTGTGTGCTTGCATAAAACTGCATTCTAGGAATATTAATACATGGAGATGATTTTGTTATGAACAGGAATAAAACAATTACAAGTATATATTTAAGATGAAGGAACTCCATAACATATTTCATATAACACAAACCTGCTTCTCACAACACAGCCAGCGCTCGAGCCACTACACTATACGACTCATTGAAATGACTGTTTAACCAAAATCTAGACTACCTGTCTACTCACACTAAGGTATGATAGCTATAGAGGCTATAGATGCCTCTAAACAATGGCTATGACTGATTGGACAGTGATAGTGGTTAAACAGCTTGACTCTTTATTAAGGAAGAGTGCAACACAGCAAAGGGAACACACGAGACAATGTCTTGGAGTAAGCGCTGTGTGTGGTGTCGCGCGTCCGGCCAGCCAGCCCTGGGGGACTGGAGGCTGGTGGTTAACCTGGGCACGGTGACTGATGGGAGCGAACTGAAGGGTCAGACGAGTTCAGATGTAATCGTCATCTAGGTCCTCGCTGCTGTGATGGTTCATACTTGACTTAGAGCCATGTGTTAAACAGCTACGTGTTCTGTTGGTTTAATGGCTTACACAAATCGTGCTTGTGTACATGCCATAATAGCAAAGTTTTACAGGCAAACTTCGTGGGCACTCAATGGGAGTGACTTAGGGGACAAGCGCCAGATTGATTGATTATTTCAAATTATCTGCCGCGTCAACAGCTAAGGTCATTAGCGGCGAATACCTTGCTAGATAGAAATATTAAAATATTTAAAACATTAAAAGTCCATCGATAAATATCTTACAAATAACATTAAATATATTAAAAATCAAAGCATAAATTTTATGCTCTAAGTGTATAAAGTTATTGCATAAACATTATGCATTATTAAATTTTATTGAAAATATTAGTCTCCCTAAGGAAACTAATAAGACCCCCAATACATTTTTCAGTGTATATGGGGGAGGCAAATACCTTTGTCTTTGGTCTGAGAATGTTGCACATCTTTCCACTACATGTGCGACCGTTATTGGTTCTTGGCATGCCTCACAAAGTGCTTCACTTTGATTTTATAATGATTTTAGCCATCATTAGCCCTTGAGTCAGTCTTGTGTGCCCGAGTTGCTGTCTTGTTAATACAACTTCTACTTTTCAGTTGGAATGGCTGCCGGTCACCCAACTGCCAAGGTCATCTCTAATCTCTCGCAGTTTGTTTCTAGAGGTATGCCTCCATTGTTCCTTCCATTTATTGCGAAGACAACTCCTGATGCTGGGTTTCAGGTCTGTGTGTGGGAGAGGAAAACGAGCATCACAGGGCTGAGTGGCAACTGTCTTGGCCTTTCGATCAGCTCCCTCATTCCCACTGATACCTATCTTTTTATGTGTTGACATGAGTGCAAGCCAATCTTGAACCTCCCTCACTACTGGATGTGATGAGTTAAAGCCCGATTGTTTCCAAGGCACTACGAGTCACAATATATTATAATTGAAAGGTTCGTAAGAACTTTAGTCATCTTAACTACTGCAAGGATGGCATGTAACTCTGCAGTGAAGATCGAGGCTGCTTCTGCTTCCTTCTGCTCACTACTGCAAAGCCCACACCATTTTCAGATTTCGAACCATCTGTATATATTGAATCTGATCCTAGGTACTTAGAAGTGTGCTGAAGAAATCCCTCTCTGAATTCAGCTTCGGATCTCTCCCTTCTCCCAGTTCCGACCAAATCCAGCTTGACTTGATTAGTCCAAGGAGGGAATTGGGGAATTCCAACAGCCAGAACCTTAGGCCGGCCACACACATACAGTTTTAACTGACAGTTATAACTATCAGTTAAAACTGCACGTGTGTGGGTATCTCAGTTGCTCATTTCGTCAGTTCAACAAAACTGTACAGTTCATCTGAGACATACAATTTTCCATATTTTTGACTGAAAGGAGTAACCGAACTGAGTGTGTGAGGGGATTCGTAACTACAGTTTTCAACTTCTCATTTCTACAGGTGGTAGCGTTGAGTGCAGTTTGTTGAGATGGCACGTAAACAAAACCAAGTGATTGTTGAATTCATTGAATCTTTCTTTTTAATGAAAGGAGAAACCAGCGAAAGCAACTTTTGGTACCCTGTTTCAGTCATGCACAAATAATTGAAAAAATTAATTGGTTCTTCACTTAATTCCTTTCATAATTTAATATCAGAACATTGATTTCGCTTTTGTACCCAGTTTTTGCACCACTGTTTACACTTTTTAGTTTTCTTTTTTTTATTTGTTTGTAGCATTACAAAGAATTCACCGAGAGCGGCAAGGTCGTACTCCTCGGAATCCATGGTAAAAACTGAGGGATTGTGTGTGTGTGCATTTCATTTTTGACTGACGTTAGTTTAAACTGTCAGTTATAACTGAAGAGTTATAACTGTCAGTTGAAACTACAAGTGTGTGGCCGGCCTTAGTGAGATTTAAATTCCACAAGATTCCTCATTCTCCTACCATAGGATCAGATATTCTCAAGGGGTTGAAAACCAATCTGGATGTAGGAGATCCCGGAATCCTTTGTAGTCTGCATAGTAAATCAGGTTCATGCAGTCCCGGTGTAATGAAAGAGGTGCTTCTCCACTCTCAGCATACAGGGACTCCACAGGCGAAGACCTGAAAGCCCCAGTACAGATTCTGAGAGCCTCATTATGAACCGAGTCCAACATCCAGAGAACAGTGGGAGTTGCTGATGAATGAGCCTCACAACCATAATCAAGCTTACTACGAATAAGCGCTCAGTAAAGCCGCAGGATTTATTGGTCTGCCTGTGTCCTTGCACATCCTGAAAGCTTCCTTCTGAGCAGTACAGTATAAAGTCATTCACAGACAGATTACATTAGACAGCACTTGAAACAACCATTATGATGTCATTTATAGCAATGGCAAACAGAGTCACACTTAAGACACTCCCTTGTGGGACCCCTTTCAGCTGATCTTCCAGATTATAGAAACTGTTTCCTCCCCAAACTCTAAACTTCCTGTTAGCAAGGAAGCTTTGTATGAAGGTAGGTAATGCTCCTCTTAAACCAATGTCATACAGCTTCATGAGTATGCTATGCTTCCAAGTAGTATTTGTAAGCCTTTTGAAGGTCAAAGACTGCTAACATGTGATGTCGCTGTGCGAAGGAATTCTGTATAGCAGTTTCCATCCTCACAAGTGCATCTGCTTTCGATTTCAATTTTCTAAGGCCATATTGATATGGGGTCAGCACGTTCTCCTTTTCTAGCAGCCATGTCAACCTGAAGTTACCATTTTCTCCATCAGCCTGCAGATGCAGCTGGTGAGAGAAATTGGTCTGTAATTTCCTAGCATCCTTACTGTGCTCTCCCTATAGATCCTATTGAATAGGTCCAACAGGAACTTCTGGGAGCTTTCCAGTGAGATATCACTTGCTATGGAATATCGTCACTTCCTGGGGCACTCTTATGGCAGAGCTGCAAAGCAGAGTCCATCTCCTTGCACAAAATTGGCAAGTTGTATGGAAGTTGTGCTGCAGTCCTACTGAAGAACGACATTGGGTGTCGTTCCTGTTCAGCCTGAAGAGTGGAGAATAAGGCCGTATAAGATGCTCCAGAAAAGATCTCTGCCATGGATTTAGCTAGCTCATTTGCAACATTTTTTTGTCTGTGAGGCTTATGCCATCTATCTTCAAAGCAGGTGGATGTGCTCTTTCCATAATCTTACACACCTTGTCCCATACCCATGCTAAGGGAGTCCCAGAGTTAATTGAGGAGACATACTGTCTCCCCTAGGCTCCTTTAGCACTTGCCTCGCCTTGGCATTGTTCCAACTGCCCTAATGCAGCTTTTCTTGCTCTGACAGCTTGTTGGCATTCATCAGACCACCACAGTAATGGAGGCCGACGATATTGCCCGCTACTTATGGGAGTGGATGCTTCTGCTGCAAGGTGAATTTGTGATGTGAAGTGATTAACAGCATCTTGAACACATTGGAAATCATTCACAGATCCTTGCAATACTGCAGTTGATCTAAAAAGATTCCAGCCTGCATGTTCAAGTCGCCATCTCTGCTCTCCATTGGCTGGAATGCCATTCACCTCCTCCTAAAGATATCCATACTAGAAGGGTCACCAGTGAAAGATGAGACAACATGGCTTCCTGGTGCACCAAGACCTATGAGAGGGGATAGTGCACCCACCCCTGGTTTATTCCATCTTGGACTAAGGAGTGCTGGGAGAACTCTCCCACGTGTGTTTGCCGTGTGTGGCGTCCTGTATTACTAGGAGACAGGAGTCCTGGAGGTTGAGCGGTGCTGCATGCTGCAGCTAGCAACACACCTCTTTGGTCCTCTATTCTGGTTAGACAGGTGGCTTGATCAAGGCCCGGTCAAGTCAATTGGCTGGTCAAATATGGCTAGGGTCAAGCAGGCACTGTACAGTCGGTAGTGCATAGGTCCCATGACTGCCATCAGTACTGTAACAGTGGCTGCATATATTTCCTCATTACCCCTGTGGCTGTTGGGAGATTTTGAGCCCCAACTATAGCTTCCCCTCATTGGACTCCATGGTGGGTGGGTGGGGGTGAGGAAATGAAGAATTTTAATCTATATGATTACTATAAATTTACAAAGATCTAGCTCTCTCCCTGGCGACCTACGCAATCCCCATACCATTGCCTGTGGAACATCACATGTCACTCTGGAACCTTTCCAGTTTCCAAAGGTCAAGAATGGGAAATGTAATACTTCCCGGGCTCCCAAACCAGGTAAGGAGAAAAGTCCTCCTCAATCCATTAAGGAAATCTTACCTGGTAAATATGAAAGCATATCATACAGTAAATACCTAGTAGTGAAGACCATTAATGGTGTATCAGTCATGGATCTTGATATTTTTGAAGTACATCGGAAAATAGTTGAGGTATGTCAACGTGATCCTCACATCACCCCACAGCGAGATGGTAGCCTGATAGTTGAGGTTTCATCACCAGACGAGAGTGACTATCTGCGTGAGATATGCAACATTCCTGGGGCTCAAGTTTCATGTTCTCCTCACAAAACACTTTATCAGTATAGGGAAATTATATTCTCCCTACACCTGATGAGGTATTCTGAGGAGAAACTGTTAGAGGAACTAAAGAATTTTAATGTAGTGGCAGTAAAGTGTTTTAAGAAGAAAGTTGATGGTTTGAAACAGCTCTCCTAACTTTAGAAACGTTAGTCCTTCCAGAATCAGTTAAGTTGGCATGGTACTACCTTAAGGTAAAGCCATATGTGTCCAACCCTATGCAGGGTTCCACTGCCAGGGTTATGGGCATGGAGCCAATTCTTGCCGTATTAAGGAAAAATGACAATCAAGAGTGTGTGTAAAGTATGGTCATCAAGGAGATGAAAACTGTCCAGGTCCAATATGCTGTTACCACTGCAAAGAAGCTCATGAAGCTTCTTCAAAGCAATGTAAAAGGTACAAATTTGAAAAAGAAATATTGGTAATAAGGAGCAAGGAGAAAGTTTTCCAGAGGCAAAGCAATGTTCCCTTGTGCTGTTTGCACAGCCAGGTAAGTCCTTTGCTTCGGTTCTAGCTCATCCTCCTTCCCATCATCCCTTGCCTTCCAATACTTCTTACACCACACACTCTGCCACTACCTTTAAACTCAGTCCTCAATTGCTGAAACTGCCTCTGGTGAGTTGTTCCACCAGAAACAGAGTAGTAGTGAGGGGTCTATTGAGGAGACTCCTCCTCCCGAAGTAAGCCATCAGTTAAGGCTCCAAAGGCCTCAAAGGTGACAGCTTCAGCTGCCACCACATCCACAGGGGCCTCCGCTGCTAGGCAGAATGCCTCTGAAGCAAAGGCTCAGGTACACCTTTTGCCTAGGCAAAGGAATTCTGAGCCTGTTCAAAAGACTCCTCTCAGAGTGGGGTCTTTGGAGCTGTCAGACGGGGCTCCAGGGCCCAATGGTGACAGCTCCAGCTGTCACCACATCCACAGGTGCTGCCAAACACCTTATGATGAAGAGGTAATTTGAAGAACTGGATAACCTTATCCAATGGAACTATCAGGGAATTCATGCAAAATGGGAAGAACTGCAACATCTGATAGCTTCATGTAACCCAGTTTGTGTATGCCTACAAGAGATTATGACCAGGGGAAATCGTCCAATTTCCCTGAAAAGATTCCAAATTCAAGCCCATTATGGGACTTTTTATAATTGACCTCATGGAGGAGTAGCAGTAATGGTACATCAGGATATTCCCTTCCAGGCCATCCACCTGCAGACAATATTGCAGGTGAAGGCTGTGAGAATAGGCTTCACCTGCAGACAATATTGCAGGTGAAGGCTGTGAGAATAGGCTTGACACGACCTTACACTGTTGCATCCATCTACCTTCCTCCACATAATCTCAACACAGATAATTTGGAAGAGCTACTTGGGCAGTTGCCACACCCATTTCTACTCTTGGGATATTTCAATGGTTGGCAGCACCTCTGGGAAGACTCTTTGTGCAACCCTCGAGGAAGGGCCTTGGAGTCCTTGTTCTTAAGAGTAGATGCAGTTTTACTGAACAATGACACTCCCACACATTTCTAAATTCAAACTGGGACATTCTCCAATATAGACCTGCCAATTGGTTTACCTGATTCATAGTTAAATTTCACTTGGCAGGTCATGGAAGACTTACACGGAAATGACCACTTTCCAGTAATTTTGGAGGAGATGAATGGTATTCCAGCCAATGGAGAGCAGAGATGGCGACTTGAACATGTGGACTGGATTTTTTTTTTAGATCAACTGCAGTATTGCAAGGATCTGTGAATGATTTCCAATGTGTTCAAGATGCTGTTAATCACTTCACATCACAAATTCACCTTGCAGCAGAAGCATCCACTCCCAAAAGTAGCGGGCAAAATTGTCGACCTCCATTACCGTGGTGGTCTGATGAATGCCAACAAGCTGTCAGAGCAAGAAAAGGTGCGTTAGAGCAGTTGAAGCGATGCCCCAGTGATGCAACCTTGATCCATTACAAAAGGACCGTAGCCAAGGTGAGGCGACTGCTAAAGGAGCCTAGACGGACATCAGGGAGACAGTATGTCTGCTCGATTAACTCTGGGACTCCCTTAGCATGTTTATGGGACAAGGTGCGCATATATATAAATGTCATCATAAAGATTATTCCAAGTGCTGTCTAATGTAATCTTTATGTGGATGACTTTACACTATACTGCTCAGGAGGAAGCTTACAGGATGTGCAAGGACACATGCAGACTGCAATAAATCAGTGGGCAACATACCATGAGTTCAAATTTTATCCAAGCGAGACCATGGGTAAACATTTCCACAAACGAGGAAAGTTCCATCCTTCCCTCTATTTAGGGGCAAATCCACTGCCGTTTGTCTAAGAGGTGAAGTACTTTGGTCTAATTTTTTACTTTTACATGGGTGCCTCACATCAGACATTTAAAAGTGAGGGCTACAAAAGTGCTTAGTATTTTTCAGGTTCTTTCACATCTGTCTGAGGGTGCAGACTGCACAACTCTTCTGTGGCTTTACCGAGTGCTTATTCATAGTAACTATGGATGTGAGGCTTATTCATCTGCTACTCTCATTGTTTTCTGGATTTTAGACTCGGTTCGTAATGAAGCTCTCAGAATCTGTACTGGGGCTTTCAGGCCTTCACCTGTGGAGACCTTGCATGCTGAGAGTGGAGAACCACCTCTTTCATTACACTGGGACTACATGAGCCTGATGTACTACACGAGACTACAAGGGATTTTGGGATCTCCTACATCCATATTGGTTTTCAACCCCCTTGTGGATAGCCGATCCTATGGTAGGAGAATGAGGAATCTTGTGGAAGATCTTATTTTAAATCTCACTTAGGCTCTGGCTGTTGGAATTCCCCATTTCACCCCTTGGACTAATCAAGTCAAGCTGGATTTGGTCGCAATTGGGAAAGGGGAGGAATCCGAAGCATAAGTCAGAGAGAGATTTCTTCAGCACATTTCTTAGTACCAAGGATCAGATGCAATATATACAGATGGCTCGAAATCTGAAAATGGTGTGGGCTTTGCAGCAGTGAGCAGAAGGACGACTGCATTTGGCAGTCTTTCTCTAGCAGCCTCGATCTTCACTGCAGAGTTACATGCCACCCTTGGAGCATTAAGATGACTAGAGATCTTATGAACCATTCTATTATAATATATTGTGACTCTTGTAGTGCCTTGTATGCAATCAAGAGCTTAAACTCATCACATCCAGTAGTGACGGAGGTTCAAGATTGGCTTGCACTGATGTCAACACGTAAAAAGATAACTCTATGTTGGGTGCCAGCGCATGTTGGTATCATTGGGAATGAGCGAGCTGATCAGAAGGCCAAGGCAGCTGCCACTCAGCCCTGTGATACACGTTTTCCTCTCCCACACACAGACCTGAAACCCAGCATCAGGAGTTATCTTCGCGATAAATGGAAGGAACAATGGAGGCATACCTCTAGAAACAAACTGCGAGAGATTAGAGATGACCTTGGCAGTTGGGTGACCAGCATCCATCCCAACCGAGAAGTAGAAGTTGTAATAACAAGACAAAGAATCGGGCACCCAAGACTGACTCAAGGGCCAATGATGGCTAAAAGTGAAGCACTTTGTGAGGCATGCCAAGAGCCATTAACGGTCGCACATGTAGTGGAAAGATGTGCAACATTCTCAGACCAAAGACGTATGTACTTGTCTCCCTCATATACAGTGAAAAATCTATTGGGGGAGGTTTGTGACTTACTATTTTCCTTAGAGAGGCTAATATTTTCAATAAGATTTAATTATGCATAATATTTATGCAATAATTTATACATTTTGATTTTTTAATATATTTATTGTTATTTGTAAGATATTTATTGATAGATTTTTAAAGTTTTAAATGTTTTATTAGTTCTATTGACACGGCAGAAAATTTGAAATAATCAATCAATCAATCAGAAGTCACCGAGTCAAGATCACCACCAGCCTCCGGCCGGACACGAATCACTACTCAGTGCTTGCTCCCAAGTATTTGCATCCTGTTCATTCATTGTTTGTATCCTTCATCGATAAACAGTCAAACCGTTTAACCAATATTACTGTCCAATCAGCCATTGTAGTAAGGCACCAAATATCCTTTTACAGAGAGAGAGAAAGAGAGAAAGAGAGAAAGAGAGAAAGAGAGAAAGAGAGAAAGAGAGAAAGAGAGAAAGAGAGAAAGAGAGAAAGAGAGAAAGAGAGAAAGAGAGAAAGAGAGAAAGAGAGAAAGAGAGAAAGAGAGAAAGAGAGAAAGAGAGAAAGAAAAATTAAATAATTCAGTTATATTTCATTTGTTATTTAAGGTGCGACAGGCTGTCTGTTTCAATTTGCCTTCATTACCCCTGTGTGCATGGAATGGCCGAGATTACCATCCACTGGCAGTCCACGGCAATTGACCGCGTGTCGGCGATATTGCTAGACAGGACCGCTACCGTTGCACCACGCAGCAGAGAGGGAAAGATAGATAGATTGAAAGAGAGAGAGGGAGAGAGAGAGAGAAAGAGAGAGAGAGAGAGCGAGAGAGAGAGCGAGAGAGAGAGAGAGAGAGAGAGAGAGAGAGAGAGAGAGAGAGAGAGAGAGAGAGAGAGAGAGAGTGTGAGGGGGGCGGGGTCTTATAATTGCGAACACGATGACTGAGGCGGGAATATCATCAACAACAAGAATGCTATCAGAAAAGCGCTCGTCAATTACCGGAATACGCAATACGACTCTCAGAGGAAAACAACCTACCTTTACGAGATATCAAGTGATCGACGAAGGTCCCCATGCACCACCAGTCACGT
>NC_051426.1:11631976-11639476 GCF_015228065.2 Penaeus monodon | reverse complement strand
TGCTCAGAGTTTACTCAACTAAAACAAAATAATCTGCAATCCCTTGTTACATACATTCCCTTACTTCTGAGTTTGAGGATTAAGTTGTCAGGCGAAGACGAAAGAGCAGAGTCCCAGAGAGGGAGATTGAACTTCGCAATTTCGTGTCCAAGCGGCGGGGATTCTTTTCAGGTGCGAGTGTCGCCGATTGAAGCCAGAGTCTGCTATGCACAGCAAGGCGAAGGAATCTTGCTCTTCCCCTTCTCATATATGTTTATATATATATATATATATATATATATATATATATATATATATATATATATATATATATACATACACATATATACACATACATACATATATATATATATATATATATATATATATATATATATATATATATATATATATATATATATAGAGAGAGAGAGAGAGAGAGAGAGAGAGAGAGAGAGAGAGAGGGGAGAGAGAGAGAGAGATAGAGAGAGAGGGAGAGAGATAGAGAGAGAGAGTGTGATATATATATATATATATATATATATATATATATATATATATATATATATATATATATATATATATATATATATATATATATATATATAGAGAGAGAGAGAGAGAGAAAAGAGAGAGAGAGAGAGAGAGAGAGAGAGAGAGTGAGAGTGACAGAGAGATACACACACACACACACACACAAATATGTATATATATATATATATATATATATATATATATATATATTATATATATGTATATATATATATATATATATATATATATATATATATATATATATATATATATATATATATATATATATATTACTCCTGGGCAAGAGCATAAACTTCATCCGGCAGTGGGGTTCTGGTCCTGAGGAGTCTGGCGCCACCTCTTAGCCACTATTGCTCCCAGGTCCACTTCGAGCTTGAGTGGAACACCTGTGAGGGTCCCATCTATGGCGAATTTCAAAAGAATGTCGCTTTTGAGAAAAACACCAAACATAAAATGTTTCTTTATATCTGCACTATAATGGTTGATTTTATTAGTGCATTAGGGACGCCACACAATCATTGCTCCGTAACTAAGTCCCTGATAAATCATGTATATCTCACCGTTTGAATGTATCATATGTGTATAATACATATGTGCATTAGAGGTTTGTCATAGGAAACAATATATTTAATGCCAGTTTCATTTCCTCAGCTACAAAATGCTCTTCTGGAAGTCCCATAGTAAGATAATTTGAAATATTTTCTTCGTGATGTAAGATATGATAAATACGTTCATATATATGCATATATATATATATATATATATATATATATATATATATATATATATACACATATATATTTATATATGCATATATATTATATACATATATATGTGTCTATATATATATATATATATATATATATATATATATATATATATATATATATATATATATATATATCTCTATATATGTATACACACATATTCACATATATATATGCATATATATGCAAATATTTATGTATACATATGTAAATATTTATGTATATAAATGCAAATATATATGTATATAAGTGTGTGTGTGTGTTTGTGTGTGTGAGTGTGTGTATGTGTGTGTGTATGTGTGTGTTTATGTGTGTGTGCATGCGTGTTTGTCTGTATATGCGTGTTTGTCTGTATATGTGTGTGTGCATATGCACACACACACACACACACACACACACACACACACACACACACACACACACACACACACACACACACACACACACACACACACACACACACACACACACACACGGCGCTAAATTAACTATTGTCCTCCTTGCACCCGCCCACACTTTACATATGAGTTGCCTTCTTTCAAATTCAAGGCACACACAAAACTCAACGCACACTTCTCGCTGCCAAGCATTGTTTTACGACACAACAGACAAACTGACACGCTACGATCAGACCTAAGTGAAACATACCCTAATCTCACACCTTTTTCCCTTTCTTTAACAATTCCTGAATTGGTGTAATGTTTTTGTACTGGTGTTCTTTTTCTATTGATCTTTGTTCTCATCACATTGCACATTATATTTGATATTCTCTCTCAAATCAAATAATGCAATTTTGTTCAGTCAT
This sequence comes from Penaeus monodon, assembly GCF_015228065.2. Classification (NCBI taxonomy): domain Eukaryota; kingdom Metazoa; phylum Arthropoda; class Malacostraca; order Decapoda; family Penaeidae; genus Penaeus; species Penaeus monodon. Next base: position 11,637,370 of record NC_051426.1, on the reverse strand, counting down.
TGATATGTTCGGTTATTCCCGTGTATATTTTTCATGTTAATTGTTTTCAATGTATTTATCATGATAATTCCTTCCCTGTATATGTTTCTGTGCTCTTCAGGTTTCGGTTGATATGTAACATGTAACTAGCAGGTGGTAATCCATTTTAATGAGTGCACTGCAGACGCCTTGCCTCTAATGAATTTACATAGTTATACACCGAATTTAATTTTCAGTCCGGTTCACGGCCGTAAGCGAAGAGGAATTTTGCGTCCCGCTGTTCCGGTTGCTATCTGTCATGTAACTAACTGATGGAGTTCATTCTGTTGCAGAAAAGGACATTGCACTGCAGACACAATGTTTTATATAGTTATTATCGCCGTAAGATGGATTTTAAGCCAGGCTCACGACCGTAAATAAAGGAACCTGCGTCCCTCCGCACCGAGAAGTTACGGACACGAGTACAATACGATAAATAAGACTGGAAACGTCCGAGTTCAGGCCCAGGTGCCTCTAGGTGTCCGAGGCATAAGTACATGCCTATTAAACCCGAAGATTTAGAATTCTTGCTTATTATTTCTTCTTTCTACAATATGATGGTGCTCCACTGATCTCGCTAATCCTAACAATTCCCACCTCATGTGACACGTTACCCTTTTTGTGACAAGTTGCTCTTATCACGCTCTCACTCTTCTGGCATCTTAGTAAGGGATTGACAAGTATATCATTATCCTCCTCCTTAGCCCTTCTACTGGCTTAGGAGGAGGATAATGGTACACTTATATATCAGACTCTTAAGACGATGTGGCCTTCCCTGCCAAGGTGACCAACCTTGTTACTGAATGTTACACCTGACTGCGAAACCTCCGTTACACCGCTATTCTGGCGACCCTAGCGACCATTGGATCCCCAGGAACCATTTGTAGATGCCTAGCAGAGCATGTATCCCGACGCGCCTACTGCACTGTTTCAGATGTTTCAGACGGCTCGAGGACGAACCTTGTACGTGGCCGAGCGATGTAAACAATACTTACTAAAGCCGGATGGTACGCCTCACACCTCTGTCCCAAGCAGCTGCCTTCCAGTAGCAAGATCCTCCTTGAGTGGACGCAGGTATCCCCACTACTTTCACTGCGGGCGGAAGCGAGCGCCTGTCCACGAGGGACGCCGTCGCATAAAAGATGTATCGTAACACAGAGGGAGAGAGACAACAGGTATACAAAGACACACAGGGTCTATGCTCACCTCCACCACGTCCTTGAGCCAGGGCAGACGGGGGTCTCTTGGGGTCTCACACCTATCTTCCATATTAAACCCACAAGGAAAGACCCCTTTCATTCAGCTGCGCTGGGACCACTCCCGTCTCACTGATATCTGGTGACTGTGGTCTCCCCTTCACAACACACACACACACATATATACATATATGTATACATAAATACACACACACACACACACACACACACACACACACACAAACACACACACACATATATCTGTGTGTGTGTGTGTGAGTGTGTGTGTGTGTGTGTGTGTGTGTGTGTACGTATTTATATATATAGATAAATAAATAAATAAATATATAAATATATATATATATATATATGTATATATATATATATGTATATATATATATATATATATATATATATATATATATATATATATATATATATATATATATATATTTTTTTTTTTTTTTTTTTTTTTTTTTTTTATGTCTTAATGTTTAAGTACACATATAGACACACACACACATACATACATGTAGTCATCACTCGATAAAAAAGGATTTCCTGAGCACAAGTAGCTTATCAGGCAGTTGATAAGCTCAAAGCAAACACAACCTATTAGTATATGATGTCGAGGCAAGAGAGTTTAAGGCACCGATCCTCCGTTATTGCAATTGTGGCCAAGAATTTAGGTCTATTTCACTTTGATTTAGAGCTGCTGAGTGGACTTTGTAAGCATATAATGTCCATTTAAAGGCACAAACACATAAACGTACACCCACCCGTATATACACACACAAACACAAAACAAACACACTCACAAATTATTGATTATCTCGCTTCGGTTTTCTTCTCCTTCCCTTCTGTCTGTCTCTGTCTCTGTCTCTTATTCTCTCTCACTCTCTCTATGTCTCCCTCCCTCCCTCTCTCTTTCCTTATTCATAATCTCTTTTCTACCCTCCCTTTCTCTCTTCTTTATTTTTTTCTCTCGTTCCCCTTTCGCTATCTCTATTCTTCTTCATCTTCTCTTCCCCTCCTTCCTTTTCTCTCTTCTCCATTGTCTTCTCTCCTTCCCCCCTTCTCTTCTATTTTTCTTCTCTCCCCCTCTCTCTCCTTCTCACTCTCTCTACTCTTTCTTCTCTCCCACCCTTCTCTCTCTCTCTATCTCCTTCCCCCCTCTTTTCTTATTCTCCTTATTCTTTTTGATTCCTTATCTTTTATTATTAATTCATTTATTTATATATTTATTTACTTCTTTGTAAATCCAAGAAGGTAATATCCGGCCACATTTCTCCCTTCACCTAAGATCAATTATCTGTCGGTTCGAAGTAGCAGACTAACATTGAAAAGCAAAATGCCCTTAAGGCGTTTGGACAGCTGTGGTAGTCCATGCCAGTTTGAAATATGCTACGCCACCTGTTGAGTGTTTTTTCATTTCCTATCTCTTTTTTCTCTCTCTTTTTTTTCGAGAGTGATATGAGTAGTGAGAGATGGAAAGGAACAGAGGGAGTGAAAGAAATGAAAGATTGAACGAGATAAAAATAGGTACACAGTTGATGGATGGGTATTTCGACATAAATGTTGAGACTTACCGAGCAAGCGAGAGAGAGGGAGGGAGGAAGCGAGAGAGAGAGAGAGAGAGGAGAGAGAGAGAGAGAGAGAGAGAGAGAGAGAGAGAGAGAGAGAGAGAGAGAGAGAGAGAGAGAGAGAGAGAGAGAGAGAGTGAGAGAGAGAGAGAGAGTGAGAGAGTGAGAGAGCGAGAGAGCCAAACAGACAGACAGACAGAGACAAACAGACAGACAAATAGACATACAGAGAGACAGAAAAAAGAAAGAGAGAAAGAGGAATAGGAAGAGCACAAAAAACTAAAGAGCGAGAGAGGAAAGATTTAGTAGCACCCGTAAGTGCCATGAGCGGTATCAGCTAATCCCGAACACACGTTTTACAACTGTTTACTGCCCCGCTAAACGACCTGGCCAAGACACAGCGGAAAGGCCTCGTCGCTCTTCAGTATGTGGTAAGAGTGTGCTCTGAGGAGACATACATCAGCCTCGTTCCTTGTAAATCTTTATGGTGTGATAAGAACGAAAATATCTACGGTGTGATTTTATAATGTGATATGGCGTAGTTGGTGGTGCATGGTGTGTTTGAAGGGTGTCCATTTCGTGTTGGGATTTTATTTCATGAAGTCGTCAGTTTGAGGTAAGTGTTTGATTCTCTTTCTCTTTTGTTTTTTTTTCTTATTTTTTTCCTTCTTTTCTTCTCTCGTATTTTATTTCAGTGCCTCTCCTCTTCTTCATCCTCCTCCTCATCCTCTTCTTCCTCTTCGTCTTTTTCCTTTGCCTCTATTAATAAAAAAAAGCTAAATAAAAGAAAAGGCGTAGATAAGATAACTCCTTGGATATAGATAATAATTTGGTCACGTAAACAAAATACCATCCACATGCATAACAGTTCTATAGGGAGATCAAGGCAACAGCGGCAGAAGACCGTGATAAGACAAATAAACTCGAGAGAGAGAGAGAGAGAGAGAGAGAGAGAGAGAGAGAGAGAGAGAGAGAGAGAGAGAGAGAGAGAGAGAGAGAGAGAGAGAGAGAGAGAGAGAGAGAGAGAGAGAGAGAGAGAGAGAGAGAGAGAGAGAGAAGAGGAGAGAGAAGAGAGAGAGAGAGAGAGAGAGAGAGAGAGAGAAAGAGAGAGAGAGGAGAGAGAGAGGATGAGAGAGAGAGAGAGAGAGGAGAGGAGAGAGAGAGAAGAGAGAGAGAGAGAGAGAGAGAGAGAGAGAGAGAGAGCGAGAGAGAGAGAGAGAGAGTGAGAGTGAAGATGAGAATGAGAATGGGTGGGAGTGAAAATGAGAAAGAGAAAAAAAAGCCTATAGACAAAGGCAAAGACAAAGCTAAAGAAAGATAAAGATAAAGAGAAACAGAAAGAGGAATAGAGAAAGCGAAAAAGACTGGAGAGAGACACACGCACAAAAAAAGCGTAGGCAAACAAACAAAATTGTTTTTGTGTTATACTGATTTATATATATATATATATATATATATATATATATATATATATATATATATATATATATATATATATATATATATATATGTGTATATAATATATATATATATATATATATATATATATATATATATATAAAGTTATTGTATATTGTATAGAATATACTTAACAGTCTGAGCAAATGTTATATTCATTTTCAGCATTACTAGCACATCATCTATTATCATGAACACCAAAATTTCGTAATTGCATTTTTTTTTCTTAAATGGATCTGCAACCTTAAGCAACATTGACCGTCATCTTGCGTACATATTGAATTCCACGATTTGTTTAACTGAGCCGAGTGTGTATAAACAAACACGAAACCAGACTTTGAATGGAATGGCAGCCAGCAAGAATAAACAGTGAGAGAGAGGAAGACGGAGAGGGAGTGGGAGAGGGAGAGGGAGAGGGAGAGGAGTGGGAGAGGGAGAGGGAGAGGGAGAGGGAGAGGGAGAGGGAGAGGGAGAGGGAGAGGGAGTGAGAGAGGGAGAGGGAGAGGGAGAGACAAAGGGAGAAGGAGAGGGAGTGGGAGAAGGAGAGGGAGAGGGAGAGGGAGAGCAGAGGGAGAGGGAGAGGGAGAGGGAGAAGGAGAGGGAGAGACAAAGGGAGAAGGAGAGAAAGAGGGAGAGAGAGAGACAAAGGAAGAGGGAGAGGGAGAGGGAGAGATAGAGTGCGAGGGTGAAGATGAGAGTGAGGGCAAGGGAGAGGGAGAAGGAGAAGGGGAAAGGGGAAAGAGGAAAAGAAAGAAAAAGAGAAAGAGAAAAGGAGAAGGCGAAGAAGAAAGAAAATGATAAGAAAAATGATAAGGAAAATGATAAGGAAAATGATAAGGAAAATGATATGGAATATAGGGAGGAAAAGGAGATGGAGAAGGAAAAGGGGAAGGAGAAGGAGATGGAGAAGGAAAAGAAGGAAAAGGGGAAGGAGAAGGAGATGGAGAAGGAAAAGGAAAAGGAAAAGGAGAAGGAGAAGGAGAAGGAGAAGGAGAAGGAAGAGGAAAAGGAGGAGGTGGTAGTGGTGGAGGAGGAGGAGGAGGAGGAGAAGAAGAAGAAGAAGAAGAAGAAGAAGAAGAAGAAGAAGAAGAAGAAGAAGAAGAAGAAGAAGAAGAAGAAGAAGAAGAAGAAGGAGAGAG
>NC_051426.1:11616976-11619476 GCF_015228065.2 Penaeus monodon | reverse complement strand
ATTCCTGAAATGCCTTGGAGAGGCGACGGAGCAGCTGTATGATGTACCAAGATCTATCACAGTGTACCGAGATTACTTGTATTTTATCATCATCATCAAGGGGCTAACGCCGACGGGGGCGCATGGCCGCATCCACCCTTCGCTTCCAGCCATGGCGAGTCTTCAGGCAAGCGCTCGGCCCATCTCTACCTCCTCGCGACAGGTCTGGTCGAGCTGCCTAAGTGATGACCTCCTAGGTCGTCCCACGGGCCTCCTCCACCCAGGATTGTCTCGCAAAGAGGTAGATGCCCATAAAGCCTGAGTTGGCGATCCCGGATTATCAGTTAGACACGTGGTCCTGCCAACTGTAACCCATGATCCGGCATAGAGACTTGTTACCAAAGGTATCAAGACGAGACTCCAAGGCACTAGATAGCATTCAGGTTTGGCTTTCACAGAGCAAAACTTTCATAGAGCAAGTCCTTAAAGACACGTAGCTTGATCCTTCTGCATAGGTACCAACATCTCCAAATGCTCTTGTTGATCAAGACCAATTCGTCTACTGACTTCTTGGTCTGATAGCCCAGAGATATGGACTACACTACCAAGGTATGCATTGATCTCTGTGACTTCAACGTCCCCATCACAAGCATGGATCGACTAAATGGGTTCCCCTAACAGGCCCCCAAATTCCTGAATCTTGGTTTTAGTCCAGGAGATTTCTAGGCCAAAGGGCTTCGTCTTATTGTTAAATGCATCAAGAGCCGCCACCAGCGACTCCAGAGACTCAGATAGGATAGCAACATCACCGGCAAAGTCATGGTCTAAGGCCTTGATCACTCATTAACAGGGAAGAAATTCGGCAGGCCCCCACCACAATTCACAGCACTTTCAGTACTGGTATATAGGCTTGCTATTAGGCCAGTAATCTCTGCCGGAATTTCCCTAATTCTCAGAATCTCCCATAGTGATTTTCGATGCACCAAGTCAAGCACCTTCTTGAGGTCAATGTAGGTTGCAAGCAACCCGCGACCGAACTCGGGACGGCGTTCCACAATTACTCTTAGAGCTAGGATACGTTCTATTGTGGACTTACCAAGAATAAATCCAGACTGTTCCAGTCTCTGGTGCCTTAGTAGGTGGTCGCAGATCCATTTCAGAAGAATGTGGGTGAAAACTTTGCCAGATAAACTAAGAAGTGTAATACCCCGGAAGTTGCTACAGTCCCAATGATCCCCTTTCCCCTTCCAGAAAGGGATGGCCATGCTCCTCAACAGGTCAGGGGGAATGGAACCAGACTGCCAGATGGCAAGAAAAGACTGTGCCACAGGTTCTCCGCCAGCCTTTAGCAGTTCAGCAGGGATATCATATATGCCTGTGGCTTTCCCACTCTTCAGCTTAAAAAACGCCATCGAGTGTTTTGCGCATGAAGGATTCCCACAGAGCAACTGAGTCCGTCAGGTTTTCAAGTTCTGTGAATCGATCAGAGACTGCTGCAGCAAACCCTCGGGCACACTCCTCCATCAGTCTGTCCAAGTGAAACACCCTAGAGTGGCCACTGGAAGGACAAGGAGTTTTGAAGTGGACCAGTGGGTAGCCACTACCATCCTATGGTCAGTGTCACAGAACTCGCCACTCTGGTAAATCCTGCAATTCTGAAGGATCCTCCACTGGGTGTTGACAAGAATGTGGTTGATCTCCTTGGCCACAGTCCCCATATTACTATATCATGTCCAGCAATCTGGGTTGGAGCGCTGATACCAGGAGCCAGAAATCCTTAATCTCTAGGACCTTGCAAAGTCCTGGAGTAGGGATCAGCTCCTGAGCCATCATGTGGCGAGCTTGATCACAGATGAATACTGTATTGAAGTCGCCCAGAACAATGCGACTGTCTCGCCGGGAGCAACTGTCTGCCATGGATGTCATAATATGCTCATCAACCGGTGTTACCTCAACTATCGAGGATTGAAGTCGGTTGGAGATGGCTATGGCGTACACACCTATACTGATCGTGCCGTTGGGAGGTTTTCTCACCACTGAGAGGGCAACCACCTCAACTCACAACTGCTATATCCCTCGATAGCAGAGGTAACCGCTTGTCCTTCTGCAAGGACCAGATGTTCCAAGCACCTACCCAGATAGCTCGCCTAAGGTTAAGCCTCAGGAGAGCTATCTGATCACTACAGGTGGACGCCACCTCTGCCACTCCCGCCGACGCTTCCCCAAATAAAGGGGGTCGGCAGGCTGTAGGGCCCAACGTCCACCTTTGAGGTTCCTTGGGCTTTGCCCCACAGGCCTCATACTGGGTTGGCGCCTGCCAGGGTGCAGTTGAGACGAGTAACTCTCGTTTCCATCCTGCTCCCCAACATTTGCCCTGCCAATGGAACCCTCAGCCTGATTTGCTTTCTGGGTGGGAGGGACAGCACCCCTCCCCCCAGCATATCCATTTATTAAAGACACTGCCAGTGAGTTATCTGGGAGGTGAAGGGCTGGCAAGGCCCACCTCCCCCGAGCCGCCCAT
>NC_051426.1:11574476-11576976 GCF_015228065.2 Penaeus monodon | reverse complement strand
CCTTTATTATGTCACTGGACTTTTTGTTGATATGGTCAGTGTTGAGATCTTCGTCGCTGAGTAGTGAATATCTGTTTTGGATGTTAAGACTAAATACTGTCGCTCTGGTATTCAAGTTAGCTAAATTTGGCTGCGGTTTTTGAGTTAGTTCCCTTCCCTCCTGAGATGTAATTTGATTTAGCTTCTGACTATTATTCTATGGTCGCTGCCAACATTTACTTTATTAATAACATTTTTTATTATATCGCGCCTGTTTGAAATTATGAAGTCGTTTTGATGTCTGATGGCGACCTCCATGTCCACTTCCGCTCTAGTCTTTTTTCGAAGAATGTATTCATGATACTGAGTGATCGAGTCTCCGCAAAATCGACTAGCAATTGTCCCCTCTCATCCCTAGTGCCTCTTTTTATCTATTTTGGCATTAAAATCTCCCATAATTATTGTGAAGCGAGTTTTTACTCTCTCGCTGGCTAAATAAACATCTTCATAGAAGCCCTTTATTTCTTCATCACTGTGGCTGCAGGTTGGAGCATAGACTTGAACAATCTTTAAGTTGTACCTATTGTTTAGTTTTATTGTTACTGAAGCCACTCTTTCGTTTTCGCTATAGAATTCCACGATATTCTTTTCCAATTGTTTGTGAAATAAGTAACATACCCCTAATTCCTGCTTGCTACCCTGGGATTTACCTCTACAATAAAGCACGTGTCCATCATTTAGTATCTTCTGTTCTTCGCCTAGTCTTCTAACTTCACAGAATCCTACAACATCTCATTTAATGAAAGAGATTAGTTTAAGTAATGCTAGTAAGTCGGATTCAGTTCTCATGGTCTTTATATTATATTTGCAACGGTCTTTAACATTAGATGTTTAGCATCCTCTCCTCCGGAGCAATCCTGATCGCTGCCGTAACCAGTGCTCCTTCGCTTTTGGGGAATGAGGGCCGTTGCTCTGTTTGTGCAGTCATGGTTTTTGATTGAGAGGTAGACAGCCGAGTTACCCCCCCCCCCCCCACCTACTGGTTTAGGTGTATGCTTATGAGCACGGGTCTACTCACTACACCAGGGTATACTCCCGTGAGCATGGGCTTGAGTATCAGAAGTGTAAATATGTGTGATTAAATTTTATACACTGATTTCATCCAAGATCTCCTACATCCAGATTGGTTTTCACCCCCCTTGAGGATAGCCGATCCTATGGTAGGAGACTGAGGAATCTTGTGGAAGATCTCAATTTAAATGTCACCAAGGTTCTAGCCGTTGGAACTCCCCCTTGTGCCAACCAAGTCGAACCGGATTTGGTAGGAGTAGGGAAGGGTGAGAAATCCGAAGCAAAAGTCAGGGAGAGATTTCTTCAACACACTTCTAAATACCAAGGATTAGATGCAATATATACAGATGGTTCGAAATCAGAAAAAGGTGTGGGCTATGCAGCAATGAGCAAGAGGAAGATTGCAGTTGGCAGTCTTTCTGCCGAAGTCTCGATCTTTGCATGCCATCCTCGCAGCAGTTAAGATGACTAGAGATCTTTCGGACCATTCTATTGTAATATATTGAGATTTTCGTAGTGCTTTGCAAGCAATAAAGATCTTAAACCCATCACATCCAGTGGTGACGGAGGTTTAAGATTGGTTTGCACTGATGTCAGCACGTAAAAAGATAACTCTGTGTTGGGTGCCAGCGCGTGTTGATATCAGTGAGAATGAGCGAGCTGATCGGAAGGCCAAGGCAGCTGCCGCTCAGCCCGTTAATGCTCGTTTTCCTCTCCCACACACAGACCTGAAACCCAGCATAAGGAGTTGTCTTCGCGATAAATGGGGGGAGCAATGGAGGCATACCTCCAGAAATAAAATTTCGAGAGATTAGAGATGACCTTGGCACTTGTAAATGCATTTCATATAGCTGCACTTACACACACACACACACACACACACACGCACACACACACACACACACACACACATATATACATATACACATACATATACAAACATATACACATATACATAAACACACACATACACACTACACACACACAGATATATATATATATATATATATATATATATATATATATATATAAACATACATGCATGCACACATATATTTAAACATATTTAGATATACATAAACATACCCACACATTCATATACGTACATATACATACACACGCATGAATATATAAACACATACACACAAATATACATATCTACGTATATATACACATGTAAACCCTGATGTATAAGCACGGGAGCATACATATACATTTTGTAGTCTTACACATGATAGACGCATACATATAACCGTGCACACATTCCCTGCTCTCTCTCTCTCTCTCTCTCTCTCTCTCTCTCTCTCTCTCTCTCTCTCTCTCTCTCTCTCTCTCTCTCTCTCTCTCTCTCCCTCCCTCTCTCTCTGCATCGAGTGGCAAATATTGATCCTACGTACATCTCTCTTCATACCTTCCCCCAGTCACAGGAAAATACATGGATATATGAATA
>NC_051426.1:11561976-11564476 GCF_015228065.2 Penaeus monodon | reverse complement strand
GTTGTCAGTTATAGTTGTTCATTTGCAGTTTATGAGTTGCCTAACTAGATTCTCACTCGTACGTATCCTGTATTACCGCTGCCTGAGGATGCTCTTCCCTCAGCGCCGCTCGCTCGCTCGCATTCTGTGACGCCGCCTGAAGACGGATTTCCTTCAGCGCCGCCCGTTCACGTAGTTCTGAAGCCCGAGAATATCGCAGAATATTGCATCGCTTTTACGTTTCTCACGATATTTGATTATGATGGGGACCATCATTTGAAAACCAGGGATATATGTATATATATATATATATATATATATATATATATATATATATATATATATATATATATATATATATAACATATATATATATATTTATACATGTATACACACACACACACACACACACACACACACACACACACATATATATATATATATATATATATATATATATATATATAAAAAAATATATATATATATATATATATATATATATATATATATATATATATATATATATATATATATACATACACACACACACACACACACACACACACACACACACACACACACACACACACACACACACACACACACACACACACACACTCACACACACACACACACATATATATATATATATATATATATATATATATATATATATATATATATACATATATATATATATATATATATATATATATATATATATATATATATATATATATATATATATCAGTTGCCTTTTAAATTTTGGTTTATCTCAGCCGGAGAGAGAGGGATTAGATTATTGTACGAAGGCTCTCTGTGTATCATCATAACAAAAATCAAAATAGATCGCGTGAGAGCGTTCGATTCCACCCGAGTAACTGTGACTTTGTATTAGCAAGCAGAATGCCATGAGTCCCGTTGTGTTGGTGTTGTGGTTAGCTTTCAACTTCTCGGCCGTTCCTCTAGATACACTTTCTGGGTGGATTATTGAAGTAATGGGCGGAAACACGTTCTTGTGGCAATGAACAAAAATGCAAAATCTGTGCTCATGTTTTCAAGTTTACTAATGCCTAGTGCTGTTAATAATAATAACGGATTTCCATAATTAATTCTAGTTAAACTTTTGAAAACCTGGTATTATAGTATCAAGTTCCCATGAATTACATCCCTAAGCACTAGACAATTAACTGCAATCCTTCGTGAGCGGATGTCGGAAAATAAAACAAAAAAAACGCTTTACTTGAATAATAACCCTATTCGTTGGGATTACTTGACTTTTTACTAAAAACACTCCAACCACGCTTCAATTTATAGCTTGAGCGAGTTGGATTGAATGTCGGTTTGATATGAAAAAAGAGGGGCATTACCCCTGAAGAATCATGCTATATACAGACGCGTTTAATAAGAAAAAAAAAAACCCACAAAAGTTTCCACAGGCTGCCAGAAATATAAAGGATCATATTATTGTTTCCAAGTGTTGTAGATTTTGATGTTGCAGAAATAAAAGTGAATTGCAATAGACGAATAAGCGAATATTTAGTACGATGAAGTGCTACCTACCTGAGAGAACGTTGAAGGGTGTAAATTATAAAAGTTAAATGGGTCTATTGTAGCTTATCATTACACAAACCCAGCGCGACTTTTACTTGGGTTTCTTACAGTCCCTTTGTTTATTACTGGGTCTATTCTGTGTCCTTTATTAATGTGGTTAACTAGCCGATCTTTAATCACTCAGTTTGGGTACTTTAAAGCATGTAAATGAATAATGGGGATTATAATGGTGATAATCATGACAATAATAGTGATAATAATAATAATAATAATAATAATAATAATAATAATGATAATAATAATAATAATAATAATAATAATAATGATAATAATAATGATATGAATGATAATGAATATAGTAATGATAGTGATAATAATAATAATGATAGTAATTATAAAAATAATAGTGATAATAATAGACATAACAATGAAAATAATAGTAATAAAAGTAATGGTGATAAAACAATAATGATAATGAAAAAATAGTGATGATAATAATGAAGATGATAATGAAAAATAATGATAATAACATTACATCAGCAAGAACAACAACAACAACAATGATAATAAAAATAATTATATAAATGATGATTATAAACATGAAGCAACAAAAAAATAATATCAATATAATAATTATATTAATGATAATGATAATGATTAAGATGATGATGCTAATAATAATAATAATAATAATAATAATAATAATAATAATAATAAAAAAATAAAATAATAATAATGATATCTATAATAATAGTAATAATAATAATAATAAGGATGATGATGATGATATTGATAATGATAATTATAACGATAATAATAATAATAAAAATACTACTACTACTACTACTACTACTGCTACTACTACTACTACTAATAATAATAGCAATAATAATGTTGATAATAATAATTACAACAACAACAACAATAATGATAATAATAATGATAATAATAATAATGATAATAATAA
>NC_051426.1:11546512-11554012 GCF_015228065.2 Penaeus monodon | reverse complement strand
AAGGCCCTCCACCCTCCGACCTCTATCCTCTATCCCAAGGGTTCCGAGCCTTCAACCTCCCGACTCCCCTGTGGCCTCCATCCCTCGACCTCTATCCTCTATCCCAAAGACCCGTCCCTGCGGCCACCGACCTCTCTCTCTCTCTCTCCCGAGCAATTAGTGTCAGCGCCAGCCAAATTTGCGGCCGGCCGGATGAGCAGTCTCCAGCAGCAGGACGGGCCGGTAGATGGGATTGGAGGAAGGGTTCCGTGCGACAACGTTTGCAATTTCGATATTTGTTTGTTTAGAGGTCTGCTTCTCTGTGTGTCTCTCTCTGTGTGACTTTTGTCTCAGTGTTTCTGTCTTTTTCTGTTTGTCTCTGTTCCTGTTTCTGTCTGTCTGTCTGTCTGTCTGTCTGTCTGTCTGTCTGTCTGTCTCTCTCTCTCTCTCTCTCTCTCTCTCTCTCTCTCTCTCTCTCTCTCTCTCTCTCTCTCTCTCTCTCTCTCACTCTCTCGCTCTGTGTGTGTATGCGTACGCGCGCGCGTGTGTGTAAGTGTCTCTGAATTTCCCTCAACATGCCCCACCTCTCTCTCTCTCTCTCTCTCTCTCTCTCTCTCTCTCTCTCTCTCTCTCTCTCTCTCTCTTCCACTGTCTCTTTGACGTTAGAATATCGATGCAGAAACTCGACTACGCATAATGGTTTCAAAATTTGGTCCGATAAGATCTAAAGGCGCGTCTCTAATCACTTATCATTACTATCGTTACTGGCTACTGAATAGCTAAAAAGATAAGATAAGTCTATTAAAATATCTAGATCACATAAAAATGACTGATGGAAACTGAAAACTGAAATAGAAGTGAAATGGAGCGATTTTTTATCAAACTGAACCGAATTCGTTGATTGCAATATGAAAGGTGTGATAAATTATTTACGGGACTTTTAATTTTTTTTTTCTTTTCTTTTGTTTTTGTTTATTTGTGCATCAATATGATGGTAATGATATCGGTATTTCTGATGGTTATGATATTATTTACCATGATGGTACTATGAAAATAATGAAAATGATAATGAAATCAACAATAATCACAACAACAGTAATAACTGAAATACCAATACGCTATCTTTTGGCATTTCTGCATATTCCATGCTTATTTTCCTCACTCTCTAATAAATAGTCACAATAAATGAACCACAAGCGATTAAGCACACACGCTAACGAAAAAAAACAAGAACAAAACTAAACATACAATCCTTTTTACCTTCACGTTGTTTCCCAATCATTTTCCTATTCTCTCTGTCATCGCTGTTTCTCCATTTCTCTTTCGTTATTCTTAAAGCACAATTTCCTCCAAATGTCCAGCTGTCTTCGCGTGTTTAGAGAGTGACAGCTGTTGATAAAGGGTTAATCCCGACTGCAATTTCTTTTATTGAACTGCTGAGGGAACGGCTTTTAAACTTTTTTTTTTTCCTTTTCTTTTCTATTTCTTTTCGTTCTTAATGTATTTTCGTTTTGTTTTGTTTTTGTTTTTCTTTTTTTTTATTTTCTTTTCGATTTTTTTTTTGTTTTGTTTTGTTTTCTTTTAGATTTTTTTTTTTTTTTTTTTTTTTTTTTGCTTTTGAAATTGATTTATTCTTTAATGTATTTACTCTTTCTTTATTATTTCATTTTCTTTTTCTTTTTGATTTTTTTATTCCTTTACGTTTTTTCTTTGTTTTTCCTTTTCTTTTTGAATTTCTTTTAATCTTTTACGTTTTTTCATTTTCTTTTCTTCTTTTACGTAATTCCTTTTCCTTTTTCTTTTCTTTTCTTTTTTAATTTCTTTTCCTCTTAAACGCATTTTTTTCCTTTTATTCTTTTCTCTCTTTTTTTAATTTCTTTTCTCTCTTAACGTATTTTCTTTTTTTTCTCTTACTTTTGACTTTCTTTTCTTCTTTTATTTTTATTTTTGAAATTCTTTTCTATCCTTAATGTGTTTTCACTTCTTTTTCTTTTTGAATTTCTTCTGATATTTATGTATTAAAGACTATAATGGGAAAATAAGAATTATGATAATAATAAAAATAATAAAGATCATAATGATAACAATGATAATAATAAAATGATGATATTGATAACAGTAATAAGAAAAAATAATAACAATAATGATGATGAAGATGATGATGATGATGATGATGATGATGATGATAATACTACTACTACTACTAATAATAATGATAATGATAATAATAATAATAATAATAATGATAATAATAATAATAATGATAATAATAATATAGATAATAACAATAATGAGGGATCTTACACGCTTGTCCTTTCCTGTTACAACCTTGGACTTCCCGGTGTAACAGCTCAGATTAACTCACTCCCAGAATATAGCTAGGGCTATTCCAGAATAACCCACGGGGTATGAAGAACCTAGCCAACTTTATACTTTCGGGTATGAAATAGACTGGTGTAGGCTCTTTCCCCCGTGGCCAGAATATACCCCTGTTACAGTTAGTAATTTTTTTTTCTAAGCCGTAACTATTATGTAATGTCTCCAAGCTTTATATGTTCCTCCAACTTAAGAGGGATACAGAAGGATGAATAATACAGTCATAAGGGATTAGTTTTTAATTGATATGAGAACATCAAGATGAAATAACTTGTTTGGTGAAAATGTTATAAAGGTGTTATAAAGAACTAATCGGGTGATAGTAACAACTTAATATGTTCTTCTTTCCAACATTTATATTTTAAAGTAGTCAGACTACAATTGAAATACCAAGGCCTTCATATCCCAAGTCAGCAATATTAATTCATAGCAATGGTATCTGAATGAAGTCATATCTAGAAACTGTGTAGACATGTCATTTCAGTTTATGAAAAAAAAAAAAAAAATGTCCCGCAAAACGCCATTTCAGTTTATGAAAAAGAAAAAATTGTCCAACCATTTTTAAGGGGAGGGGGCGTGGGAGGAGGAGGTGAAAAAAAAAACAATGGTGAAATATAAGATCACAAACGGTTAAAGGAAGTCTCATGTGGAGCTCTACCCATCAGTGCTTTCGCTCCATAGACCAGGGCAACAGGAAAACGTCACGGAAAAAGGCCTCCTTGGTTAAAAGCTTTAATGAAATTGTTTCTTCGTCCAAGACAATAGAAATACAAGCAAAGACATGCAACAAGTTGTTTTACTGCAACCCTCAAACCTACAAATTCATGACTTATATTGAATGTTCACTTATTACTAACCATAAAAAAATAGCAATACAAATAGTTATAGCAACAATGATTTTGTTTTGAAATTAACACAATTGCTAATAATAACAATGAGAATAATAATGATAATGATAATGATAATGATAATGATAATGATAATGATAATGATAATGATAATGATAATGATAATGATAATGATAATGATAATGATAATGATAATAATAACAATAATAATAATGACAATAGGAATAATAATAACGATAATGATATCATACAAATTATAACAATTATTTTATTATAATTATAATAATTATAATCATTATAATAGTAATAATGATGATGTTAATGATACTGATAAGAGTAATAATGTTGATATTGATGGGGGTGATTAAAAAACAACAATAGGAAAAATAATGATAATAGTAATGATAACAATGATAATACTAGTTTGATGATTATAATGATAATGATAATGATAATGATAATGATAATGATAATGATAATGATAATGATAATGATAATGATAATGATAATGATAATGATAATGATAATGATAATGATAATGATAATGATAATGATAATGATAATGATAATCGCCCGTCGCGCGGATCAACAAGGGGCGCGTCCCCCAGGGCAAGACTCGCCTGGGATCGAAAAGTGTGCTACTGAGTCTACCTCTTCCATTAGTCCAAATCCGCCAGGTCACCAGGACGGGATAGATCCCTCCCCTGGTCCTGCGGTTCAGTCATCTAGTACTAACAATCAAAAGAAAACAAGACTTAAATGGACAAAGGAAGAGTATACCGAGGCAATGTACTGCTTTTACTATGCATTTGTAAAATCTGAAACGAATAATACTGTTGACACCTATAATACATGGTCTTTAAGGAATAGTGAAGGTGAGAAAGGTGACCCAAACAAGGTGACCCAAACAAGCTAGCCAATGTGAGAAGACATTGTTCGTAACAAAAAAATGATAGACATAAAAATCTCAATAATCAAAGACCAAGTAAAAAATGACACTATAGAGGTACAGATAGAAGAAAATGAAGTGGAAGGAAATTTAGATAAATAAGAACTTGACATGCCAAATAAAGTTGATCTAGCAGTTGGAAATATTATCGATGAACTAGAGCTGCACGAGGTTGTCGTAGATGAGGAAGAATTGCTGGCTATGAAAACGAATATCGCTGAAGAACTATCGGTAGTAAAACATACCGAAAGGAGTAAAAGAGAGACACGATTAAAAATTAGACATACCCATAAATATAAAAATATATTGAACATAGGTAACAAGGCGATAGAATAACTCTGTCATGAGATAAATCCCGATTTAATTGAATTAAACGAACTAATATAAGTAACAGGAAGAGTCCTCCAAGCAAAATGTGGCATTAAGTTAAGAAAAAAGAAAACGAAAAAGAAACCTCGCAAAGCTAAGTGTGCAAGTGAAAAATTAAGAAAGAAATAGAAAACTTTAGAAGGGAAATATCTATATTAAACGAACTACAAAAGCAATCGAGAAAAGTGAGAAAAGTAATAAGAAAATACAAAATACTTTCCAAAGAAAAAATACCAACGATTAAAGAAGAGCTGAAACAAAAACTCCAGGTTAGGGCACAAAGCTTACGTAGATATGACAAGCGCTAAAAGTTCTTCAGGCAGAATAAAATGTTCGAGACTGACGCAAAGAAGTTTTACCGCGAAATAGGAAAAGAAACAATTTTTGTGGAAGCTATACCATCTGAAGAAAAGGTCTGGGAATTTTGGAACAACATCTGGGGAAAAGATAACCAATTCAATGAAAACGCATGGATACGAGATTTTGAGAATAGCACTAGGGATATTCCCGAACAAAAATGGGAAAATATTACTACTGAAGAAATTCAAAACGCACTAAAAAAGTCCCATAAATGGAAATCACTTGGGGTTGACCAGATCCCAAATTTTTGGCTTAATACTCTTTCTTCAGCGCATGCCAAATTAGCATCTAATTTTAACTCAATTATGATAGAACTTAACTTAACACCTAAATGGTTATATCAAGGGACTACTTATCTCTTGGCCAAAAGTAACGAAACAGATAACCCAAAAAATTACAGACCCATTACATGCTTTTCAACTTGCTATAAATTACTTACTTCAATCTTAACTGAAAGAACCTACATACACATGGACGAACAAAATATTTTTCCCAAACGAACAAAAAGGATTTTGCAGAGGATCATACGGATGTAAAGATCAACTGCTCATAAATAAAATGATTCTCGAAAATGCTCATACTAAACACAAACATCTAAATACTGCTTGGATCGCCTATAAAAAAGCCTTTGACAGTGTCCCACAGTCTTGGATCTTGAAATCCTTAGAAATTCTCAAAGTCTCTCCTGTCTTAATCAACTTTCTTCGAAGCAGCATGACATTATGGGAGACGAATCTTACTCTCAGCCACGTAAACGGTATTCTTATTTCAAACAACATGCGAATCAGATGCGGAATCTTCCAGGTCTACTCTTTTTCCCCTCTTTTATTTTGTATGGCACTTATCCCACCTCCCCGCTTCTTTAACAACACAGGGTATGGAATATAAGATCATGGACAAGAATATCAATCATCTTTTCTATATGGATAACTTGATACTTTATGCTCAGAATGATGGTGAACTAGAAGGGTTGCTGAAAGCCATAAAATATTTTAGTGATGACATAGGTATGAAATTTGGTCTCGATAAGAATGCTTCCGAAGAGTAAGGTCAATCCTGAAAACGGAATTAAATTCGAAGAACAAACTAACGGCAATCAGCACTCTTGCAATACCTGTGGATACATATAGTTTTAACGTAATAGACTGGAACTGAAGTGAACTCACACAAATTGACACAAAAATTAAGAAGCAATTGACCTGCAACAGAATGTATCACCCTAAATCAGATGTAGGCCGTCTGTACGTCCCTAGAAGTAGGGGGATGATGCAGTTGGAATTATCGTACAAAACAACAATGATTGGTCTCTTGCAATACTTAGATCTAACCAACGATTGGATACTTCAATTAGTTAGAGTACATGAAAACTCCAAAAGGTCACACTCGCTAGTAAAGGAATCAGATAAGTTTCCTCAGGAATTAGGTACTGAGAGCGAAAACATCGAACGTATGTCGCCAACATTGGCTGTTAAACATAGAAAACAAAAAGCGAAGAAGGTCGGACAAGGAAACTTGAATCTAGATGGCATGAAAAGCCTCTCCACGGACAGTTTGCAACTCAAAGCAAACATGCTGCTGTAGATGAAACCCATCAGTGGCTTAGAAACTCTGGACTTAAAGGGGAAACAGAGGGTTTTATTCTTGCAGCCCAAGATCAAAGTTTGTTTACCAGAAACTATCAAGCTAACATCTTGCACAACGGCACTGACCCAAAGTGTAGGTTTTGTGAAGACAAGGTTGAGACGATTGATCACCTTGTGTCTAGTTGCTCAATATTAACAATGAATGAATACAAAAATCGACACGACAGAGTGGGCAAGTACCTGCATTGGAAGATCTGCAAACACTTTTCTATTGGAACGCAAGAATAATGGTACAAACACCATCCAGAGCCAGTTACTGAAGGTAAAGATGCTACAATCTTGTGGAACTTTCCAATTCACACAGATCGTACTATACAAGCGAATCGTTCAGATATCGTCAACAAGGACAAAATAAACAACACTAGCCTGTTTATAGTTATGAGAATCCCTTCAGACAGAAACGTCCCAACGAAAGCATTCAAGAAGATATCAAAGTATAAAGACCTGGAAATAGAGGTGAAAAAGATGTGGGATTTAAAAACCAAAACTTTGCCTGTTGTTATTGGAGCATTTGGCCTTGTAAAGAAGGGTACTGATAAGTTTCTTGAACAAATACCAGGAAATCCAAAATTAGAAGAAGTCCAAAAAATAGTCTTAAATAGCACAGCGCATGTTCTCAGAAGAGCCTCATCGATCTGAAGTGTTTTTGTGTTCGTGAATTGACTTGACTGGATGTTTTGATTTGTGGTTGTTCTGCATATTTTTACATGTTTTGTTGATGTTCCATTGCCTCAAACTTCAATCACCCTAGGTCGCTGGTAGTGACTCGGTGTTTGATTTTAATTAGCAGATCTAAGGAAATGTTTGCATAAAAAAAAAAAATAATAATGATACGGGAGTGGGTAGAGAGAATAATGTCATAGTCGACAACGACTGAAGGTGGCCATCTATCTATCTATCTAATCTATCTATCTATCTATCTATCTATCTATCTATCTATCTATCTATCTATCTATCTATCTATCTATCTATCTAT
>NC_051426.1:11534012-11536512 GCF_015228065.2 Penaeus monodon | reverse complement strand
CTTCCCTCACCCAAACGCACCATCCCCCCTTCCCTGCTGTTGATTCTACTGATGATCTCTTTCCCCCACGCCCCTCTCTCTCTCCGTGTATATATATACATATATATGCACACACACACACACACACACACACACACACACACACACACACACACACACACACACACACACACACACACACACACACACACACATATATATATGTCACCGCAACTGTCTCTGCCTCTCTCTTTGCCCTCCCCCCTCTCCCTTTACCTGGTTTGCTCTCCCTCCCACCTCCCAGCTCTCTCTCTCTCTTTCTCTTTCTCTCTCTCTCCCACTTTTATCCTATATACGTGTTTCAAAGGCCGTTAATTACTCCCCATGCCAGATATTTACCTTTAGGTGTTCTAATCTAGACAAACTTCCCAGCATGGAAGATTTTCAGTTTCCTTGCATCAACTTTCGCCAACTTCAGAACCAGCAAATGAAGTCAGTACGAGAGGACGATTGGGAATTAAAAAGCAATACATTTTCACGTTTTCATTTCTCATTTGATTTATTCATATATTCACTTATCTGTTTATTTACTTATATTTATATATAAATTTATTTACTTATGAAAAATATTTTCAGTTGTAGAAATCGGAGGTCATTAAAGTTCACAGGAAAGCAATAACATAGAAGATTAAACATGTAAATATGTAGAATAGTCAATCATTACGAATGTTCTTAAACGCTTGATGTATGAAACAACTGAACGAAATTCAGTGAAATCTAGAGAATGGGAAGAAGATCGTCAAAAGGATCCTATAATCGCGAAAGTTAGTCGCCTAAAGATTTTTTTTTTCAGAAAGTAACATCAGTAACTCGAACCCATATTGAAAAATTGTGAAACATGATGAATAATTCTGGTGCATTTCAGAATTGTAATAGACGATTTAAAGGAATATTACATTACCATAAATTATGAAATTTTTATCAAAAGTGTTGTCATTACTGAAACCTTATTAATTTATTTATTTATTTATCATTATTTTTTATTTTTATTTTTTTCGATGAGTTCTGATTTAGACTTCCTCGATCTAAAACCTTACCATCTAGTAACAACAAAAACACTGGTTTGACGGGAAACATTCAGTCTAATGGGGAAATGATCGATCCAGCAACAGGAAAACCCCCGGTTTAACGGGAAATAACCAGTCTGTTGGGGAGGTGATCGACCTAGTAACAGGAAAACTATTGCTCTAGCAACAGGAAAACTACTGGTTTAACGGGAAATAATCAGTCTGTTGGGGAAATGATCGATCCGTTAGTGCAAAAATTCTTTCTTGGAACAGAGCAATGATCACAACAGTGTTTGCAACGTGATCGGTCTACAACTTTCTCATCTCCGTTTTGGGGTCACGAAGTACTCGGCGCCTCTTAATTAGAAAAGTTTGAAGGTGTTTATCTCTTAGTGAAAGTTTTAAGAAGGTTTTTGACGGGGAAAAGGGGGAAGGGGAAGGACAGAGCGATGGAGGAGAGAGGATAAAGCTCTGTAGAGAAGAAAGGGGAAGAAAGAGAGAAGAGGGAGCAGGAAATAAGGAGGGAGATGAATGAAACGAAGGGGGAAAGGGGGAAGAGAGAGAGGGGTAGAGAAGAATACGAGAAGATAAAGTGATGCGAAGAATACGAGAAGATAAAGTGATGCGAAGGTAAAGAGAAAAGAGGAGAGAGAGAGAGAAGGAGAGAGAGAGAGAGAGAGAGAGAGAGAGAGAGAGAGACAGAGACAGAGAGAGAGAGAGAGAGACAGAGAGAGAGAAAGAGAGAGGGGGGTAGAGAAGAATACGAGAAGATAAAGTGATGCGAAGGTAAAGAGAAAAGAGGAGAGAGAGAGAGAGAGAGAGAGAGAGAGAGAGAGAGAGAGAGAGAGAGAGAGAGAGAGAGAGAGAGAAGGAGGAAGAGAGACAGAGAAAAAACGATAGAAAGATAAGATGGAGAAGAAGAAGAACAGACATAAAACACAAAAAATAGAGAGGAAAGAAAGAGAAAGAGAGGTAGGATGGAAAAAAAAGAATAAGGAAGGAAAACTGAACGACGCGATGACAGAGTGAGGAACAAGAAGAGAAACAGGGAGAGAAGAGGGAAAACATGGGAGGAGAAGAACAAATAAAGTGATGCAAAGGTAGAGAGAACAAAAGAAAGAGAAACAAAGAGTGAAGAACGAGGAGGATGAGTCGTGGAGAATAAATAAAATGATGCGAAGGTAAAGAGAACAAGAAATAAAAAAAGAGAGAAAAGGCAGGGGAGAATAATGAAAATATAAGTGAAACGAGAGTAAAGACGGGAGGAAGGAAGAGAAGAGAGGACTAAAGATCAAGTAAAAAAGACAGTGAGTAGACGAAAAAAAGAGAGGAAGAAAAAGAAGGAAAGGAAAAGGTTAAGTAAAATTATTATAGAAAGAAGGGATAGGAAACAGAGAGAAAAGAGGGAAAATGAGAAAGAAAACAATGTTTTATGATTAAGACATAGAGCATGA
>NC_051426.1:11474012-11476512 GCF_015228065.2 Penaeus monodon | reverse complement strand
GTCATGTGTAAGAGTACAAAATGTATGTGTATAGTCATGTGTAAGAGTACAAAATGTATGTGTATAGTCATGTGTAAGAGTACAAAATGTATGTGTATAGTCATGTGTAAGAGTACAAAATGTATGTGTATAGTCATGTGTAAGAGTACAAAATGTATGTGTATAGTCATGTGTAAGAGTACAAAATGTATGTGTATAGTCATGTGTAAGAGTACAAAATGTATGTGCATGTTCCCGTGCTTGTACATGATGCTTTACTTCTGTATATATACGTAGATATGTATATATGTGCGTATGTATTTATATATTCGTGTGTGTATGTATATGTATGTGTGTATATGTGAATGTATATGTATATATGTGTATATGTGTGTGTATATATGTATGTATGTATGTATGAACGTATACATGTATATATGTGTATATGTGTGTATATATGTATGCATGTATGTATGAACGCATGCATGCATATATGTTTATATGTATATATATGTGTGAATGTGTGCATGTATGTATATATATATATATATATATATATATATATATATATATATATATATATATATATATATATATATAAATATATACCCTGGTGTAGTAAGCAGGCCCGTGCGTTGCTGCTCATAAGCCCGGCTAAACTACTCCCCTTCCCACCAAGGTACATCTAGGCCAGTAGGTTGGGGTAACTTGGCTGTCTACCTCTCAATCAAAAACCATGACTGGACAAACAGAGCAACAGCCCTCATTCCCCGAAGGCGAAGGAAACCCTGGTTCCGGCGGCGAACAGGATCGCCCCGGAGCAGAGGGTGCTAAAAATCTCCGGTTAAAGACAAGCCACCCAAGTTGATGAACCTTTGCACTTATAATACAAGGACCATGAGAAATGAATCCGACTTACTAGCATTACTTGAGAAACTCTCTTTCATTAAATGGGATGTTGCAGGACTCTGTGAAGTTAGAAAACTAGGCGAAGAACAAAAAGTACTAAATGTTGGACACGTGCTCTATTGGAGAGGTAAACCCCAGGGTAGAAAGCAGGAATTAGGGGTAGGTTTCTTAGATCACAACCGCTTAGAAAAGAATATCGTGGAATTCTATAGTATAAGGGAAAGAGTATATGGGGGAGATAAGTACATACGTCTTTGGTCTGAGAATATTGCACATCTTTCCACTACACGTGCGACCGTTAATGGCCCTTGGCATCCCTCACAAAGTGCTTCACTTTTAGCCATCATCGGCCTTCCAAAACAGCGACGAAGCTCTCAACACTGACCTAATCAAAGCTACAGGAAGCTCTCGGTAGAAACTAAACAGCTTATGCAAAAACGTATCGTCGAACAGGGACAAAACAAAATTAACTGAACTAACATAGACTATAAATAAAAGAAGAGAGATGTACAGAAATTCAATATTAAATAATAAATGAAACAGTGATCTCGGGTACCACATGGAAACAGCTGAAAGGGGGAATCAAATGTAAGCAACAAAGAAATCAGACGGAGAAGTGACATATAATAAGAATGAAATCATAAGAAGATTTTTACAGGAATCTATACAACTCAAATGAACAGCCACAGATAGAGACGTATCTGACATCACAACAGAGGAAATAAAAAGATCGCTTAAAGGCATGAAGAAAGGGAAAACCAGGTGAAGACTGAATTATTATAGACCTTATAACAGATGCAAGAGAAATTGCAACAGTGAATTAGCCAAACTTTTCAACAAATGCCTTCTCAACGGAAAAATCCTGGAAAAACGCGACAATTATTTTGATACATAAAAAGGATCTAAAAACTACCAACTCATAAGCCTCCTTTCAGTTACTTACAAACACACACATATATGTGAAGTCATCACAACTCGCATCTCTGACAGTCTGGATTCTAACCAGCCTAGAGAACAAGTAGGCCTCTGCAGTGGATTCTCAGCAACATGACCACATCCACACGCTCACCCAAAGAAGAGAAAAAAACAACGAATATATGACACCCCTGTGTATGGCACCCATCTATTACGAAAAGGCATTTGACTCTGTACAAATAGCAGCAGCAATAGAAGCTATTCGAAGACAGGGAGTGGAGGAGGTATGTTGCAAAATATTAGAAGATATATACGAAGATGGAACAGCAGCCATCAAACTCCATACACAAACCGCTAAAATACCAATTAAAAGGGTGTTAGACAGGGCGACCCCATCTCACCAAAACTGTTTACAGCTTGCCTTGATGGAATATTAAGAAGCTAGATTGGAACGGAAAGGGTATCAAAATAGGAGACAAATACCTAGACAATCTTAGATTTGCAGACGTTATTGTTCTCGTCGGTGAATCTGCAAATGAAATGCAAGAAATTAATAAACGATATGAATAGAGAAAACCTGAAAGTCGGACTTAGGATGAACAAGGAAAAGATCATGTTCAACAGCAGAGTTCAATTCGAACAGATACATGTATAAGGCGAATTGCTAGAGCTAGTGAACAAGTATATGTATCTAGGG
>NC_051426.1:11433636-11436412 GCF_015228065.2 Penaeus monodon | reverse complement strand
GGTGATGATGATAATGATGGTGATGATGATGGTGATGATTTCTATAGCGAAATACATATTTCTATTTGGCGGTCACTACGAAGAATAATTATTACCAACTCCAGTCAGAATCTTTAAGCATTTATCATGAAACACTTCCGGGCTTGTTTCCGTAAAAGGTGGCCGAGTGGGAACGAAAACCACATTTCAGATAAGTCTTTTTTTTACAGCGAATCCTCGTTTTGGGAACCGAGTCGCTTTTCGAAATGCACATATTCACCCTCCTCCTCCTTTCTGCTCCTCGCTGTTGCAATAAGGTTTTTGCAATTGCCTTTCTGTTCGTTTGCCTTGACGCCTGGCTTGGTAGGCCTAGGATCTTCGTGGGTGGCGGTGGCCTCTTGGGATGAAGATGCTGGAAATGTTGTTGTTGTTGATGCTGTTTTTTGTTTTTATGCTATTTTAGAACTTCATAATCAAACGCAGATATGTTTGGTTATGAAAGATCTACTGTATATTTAGATATCTATGTAGCTAAATTTATATACATGTCTGTTTTCTATTGCAAAGGCCCGTGTTTAGAGGGAACCTGGATTTCCACACCCTCGGTTACGAATCGACACTGACACTGCAGCGCGGGTGTTAATGTATTCCGCCTACCTCAGAATCCGGACGAAAACACTGACGTCAGCATCAGGGAGGCAATCGGAGAACACTCTCCTCTCTCGTCTACTACTTGGATTCGGTTTCGAGGCACTCATCAATCAACGTAGCAATTTCGGGTCCCAGTGCGTCCTTAAGGAAAGCAATCCGGAACTTGATGTCACATGGAGAAGCCTCGGCTACTGTAACTACTGCCGGCTGGGTGTGTGGTGGAGTTTCTGCGCGTTTGAAGGAAAGGAAAAAGAGATAGGTGACAGAAATATGGAATAAAACGGAAAAAAGAGAGTGGGGGGGGGGGGATGTCAATACATCGTTGTATCGTTAAATTTATTTTGATAAATACAGAATAAGATATGAATGACAGCGAACATCTTCACAGCGTAAGATATTGGCGCGTTTCGATTGAATCTTCATCAAACACGAAGATTAATCGAAACGCGTCAAATACATTCAGTCTCACCCATACCCTTTTCTCCGCCAAGACCAAACGCAATGGACATGTTAGCGTAGTCCACCACTCGTCTTTCTGAAACAGCTGGTTAATATCGCCTACTTCATTTTGTTTTTGGTATTTTTTATATTGTCGCTTGAATAATTATGGTACAATTTCATGTATAATTAAGAATTATACCTGAAAACGTGTGTTGACATAGTAACTAAGTCTAGTGTTGAGGGTATTAAATTT
The DNA here is from genome assembly GCF_015228065.2 of Penaeus monodon. Taxonomy (NCBI): domain Eukaryota; kingdom Metazoa; phylum Arthropoda; class Malacostraca; order Decapoda; family Penaeidae; genus Penaeus; species Penaeus monodon. Next base: position 11,435,088 of record NC_051426.1, on the reverse strand, counting down.
CTTGACTGACTGCGAGCCGCCGACTATGTGGATCTGTCACAGCGCTGCCGTTCGAGCCACAGGCATCACAAAGCCTTGGGAGAAATTGCTGTCGATAACATTGCAGGAATTTGACTGCTGGGCTCCGACAACCAAGAGTTCCGATTTTTTCGTCTTTATTTTTAACCTGGGACTACATGGAACTCACCAAAAAGAATGACATTGCAAATTTCGGTTGCCTGTGTTATTGAAAATAAATTCCGTTTTTTTATGTCTGTATGAATACTGATAACAATATATAGCGATCGTTCGACTACAAATGGAAATTCAGTACCTTCGTCACGATATGTCTGTGCCGTTATTTCTGAACCTAATATGAAGGCATTCAATTCAATTTTACGTTTAATGCGAATGTTATATTTCTTTATAACGTCACTATACTGCAGCTAGCCGTATTACAGATGAGGTATCGTGCACAATGGTCGGATTTGACGGCAGCAGTGGTCGGTGACGCTGCCAGATCTGGTATAGAACTTCCCAAAACATCTCTCTCACCGCTTTCATTACGCTGTATTTTAGCCAAAGAAGCTTCGTCAGAGGAGGCCTAAACCAAAAGTGTCTTCCTTTATTCCTCCAATTTTAGATGAACAAAGAATCCGCTAAGACCCTCTAAAAATTCTTTCCCGAGTCAAAGGCCAAGGTCATCATTAGGAGCGTAATCTTTTTTGTATGGCAGGCCAAATGGCTGTTTTGCTTCTAGCTTCAAGGATTGTTGTTTCTTATTGTTGACAGGTCCCATAAATATCGCCCACCTACTGCTCCCGAGATTCTATGCTCCACTGTCTTGGATAAAATTAGGTCAGGCTGGGTTAGACGAGGTAAGGTTAAGTGAGACTGGGTTAGGTTTCGTTAGTTTGGTTAAGTTAGTTAGGTTAGAATAAGTGAAGTTTAATTAACGTGAAATCACACAATCTAAGATTGAATTACGTCTCGCACGGCACTCTCCGTGGAAAGGAACTGGGGACTCTACCACGTACTCACTCCAAGAGCATCACAACATGAAAAACTACAATTAAGTATCATGCTGTGACCACGGCGGCTCAGACATGAACCTACCGTTAAAAGAAGAAGGCTAGGTGAGGTTAGGTGACATTTATGTTAAGTTAGTCAGCACAAAAGGACTTGGTAACACACACACCTTCAAACTAGAGATTAGTTAGCACGGGGACGGGTCTTTGTTTACAATCCAATGGACAGGCGTAGGTGCCCCAATAAACCATGGCTGGTAAACTATCCCACTCTGTCCGCATAGATTTTCCTTCTTGACCTGAATACGCGTGATCGAGGAGCTGGAGTCGGCGAAGGTCTCCTTATATCTTTGAAATGGATTGGAAATTGGATCGCGGCGGAAAAGATTGGGTTTGGAGCTTTTGCTTCTTTTCAAGATTTACGCTGGAGGAAAGTGGGTATGTA
>NC_051426.1:11392524-11395024 GCF_015228065.2 Penaeus monodon | reverse complement strand
CAACCAGAGCCGGGGATCCAAAATTAGCTTGTGCTCTTAAGGTCATGTGGAATTTGCATTTGTGGAAGGTCTGTCTCTCTCTTTATCTGTCTTTCTATCTATCTATCTATCTATCTGCCTATCTATCTATCTATCTATCTTACTATCTCTCTCTATCAATCTATCTATTTGTCTATCAGTTAACCTGTCTGTCTATTTGTCTGTCTCTGAATCTATATATATCTTTATGTGTTTATCTCTCTTTACTCTACTTTATTATTATTATTATTACTACTACTATTATCATTATCATTATTATTATTATTTTCATTATTATTATTATTATTATTATTATTGTTATTATTATTATTATTATTATTATTATTATCATTATTGTTTATTTTTTATTATTATTATTATTATTATTATTATTATTATTATTTTTTTTTTTATTATTATTACTATAATTATTACCATTATCATCTTTCTTATTAGCATTATTATTAATATCATTATTATGATGATTCTTCATTTTTTTCTTTATCAATATGCTTATCATCATAATCATCATCATAATAATAATAATAATAATAATAATGATAATAATGATAATGATAATAATAATGATAATAATAATGATAATAATAACGATAATGATAATGATGATTATGATAATAATAGTAATAATGATAATAATAATAATAATAATAATAATAATAATAATAATAATGATAATGATAATAATAACAATAATAATGATAATAATAAAAATAACAATAACAATAATGACAGTAATAATAATGCTAACAGCAACAACAACAACAATAACAAAAGAAGAAGTTGGTAATAAATAAATTATTACCGTCGTAAATGTAGCGGAGATTACGATTTTTTTTCCTGTTGATCAAAATACGATTTCTACGGTTGTGAAATCATATTGCATATATGAGAACCTATATATTCGTTATCCGGAATATTACATATCGATGTGATATTAAAGAGAGAGAGAGAGAAGGAGTGAGTGAGTGAGGGAGGGAGGGAGGGAGGGAGATAGAGAGATGGAGAGATAGAGATAGAGAAAGAGATAGATAGATAGATAGATAGATAGATAGATAGATAGAGAGAGAGAGAGAGACATACGCACAGACACAATGATGGACATACAAACAACCAGAAACAGAGAGAGAATCAGGCAGACAGGCTGACAGACACAGAAAGATACAGACCAACAAAGAAACATACAGACAGACCGCCACAGAGACCAAATGAGACACAAACAGACACGAAATATCCATACGAATGCACAACAAAACTGTACAAAGAACCAAAGGAAGTATCGGGGGGGAAATGTCCTTTATCCCAGAAAACAAATGACACACGCGACAGGTCTTAAACAAAGGTAATTATTCATCTTTTCAAAATTTCCTTCTGGGGAAAAAAAAAGGAAAAAATCGTAAGTGGTTTTCCTTCATATTCTCGCAGAAGACTTATGGCGAAGGTTCGGATGATTATTTACCTCGATGTGAGCTTTGTTCTATTCGAAATTGGAAAAAAAGAAACGTAAAAAAATAGAATAACATAAAATGAAAAATAAAAGTGATGAGGAAACCGAGTTTTTCTTCTTCTTTTTCGTTTTCGATGTAAAATATCTATTTTCTTGTACTTTGGTTTTATAGTGTTAATTTCTTTTTATCTCACTCTGGATATTTTCATATTTATCTTCTCGTTTCTCAATTCTCTAAATGTAGCTTTTATTGTGTGAGAATTTGGGATTCTTATGTCTTTTCATTTCACTTATTTCTTTTAATCATATTTCATTTCCTTAATTTTCGTGACCTTCATATTTCTTCATTCTTTCTGTGCATATATTGCAATGTGGGAAAATCCTTTTTCACTCGGTCCATAAGAACGAAGAAAACCGCAAAATTAAGCAAACATTATGCATTCAGTTTATGTGCCTGTACGAACACGACCGAAAATAGAAATAAGAAACTATTAAGACAAACCAAGAATAACACAAACGGACGAGAGATAAGCAGGCCATGAATAGAATGTACCAAATTTGACACAGCCGGAGACTAAAGGCGGAGATGACGCAATGACCTAGCAAGGGAGTCGTCTCAATAGCACAGGACCAATGAGCTTTTATTTGTTTCCCTTGTGGAGGATGACGTCATATGTTCAATTCTATAGTATATTTTTATGTCTGTTTCTATATCTATCTATTTAACTATCTATTATACCTATATAGTTATCCACTTCTTTGTCTATCCAACGCTGTATCCTTTTCTATCTACTTAAATATGTATATATATATATATATATATATATATATATATATATATATATATATATATATATATATGTGTGTGTGTGTGTGTGTGTGTGTGTGTGTGTGTGTGTATGTGTGTGTGTGTGAGTGTGTGTGTGTGTGTGTGTGTGTGTGTGTGTGTGTGTGTGTTGCACACACACAGCGAAATAAAGAACTCTCTACCTAATTATATATGTGCATTTTACAACT
>NC_051426.1:11387524-11390024 GCF_015228065.2 Penaeus monodon | reverse complement strand
TACTTTTTTTGCGTCTCTTTTTCATTAATCCTTTTCGGATTATCTTGCACATTAATCAGCTTTTTTTTTTCTTTTTTTTTCTTTCCTTGCCCGAGCCACAGGTTAGCATTCGCGTTGTGTGTTGGCTTCATGAACATGTTATGTGTCGTCGTGAAAAAAGACAATTATGTTGTTTCTCCCTCTCTCTCTCTCTCTCTCTCTCTCTCTCTCTCTCTCTCTCTCTCTCTCTCTCTCTCTCTCTCTCTCTCTCTCTCTCTCTCTCTCTCTCTCTCTCTCTCTCTCTCTCTCTTTTCCTTACTCCCCCTTTTTATCTTTCTCTCTCTCTTTTTCTCCCTTTCTCCCTTTCTTTCTTCCTTACTCCTCCTCTCTATCTCTCTCTCCCTCCCTCCATCCTTCTCTCTCTCTCTCTCTCTTTCTCTCTCTCTCTCTCTCTCTCTCTCTCTCTCTCTCTCTCTCTCTCTCTCTCTCTCTTTCTATCTTTTCCTTGCTCCCCCTCTTTATCTTTCTCTCTCTGTCTTTTTCTCCCTTTCTCCCTTTCTTTCTTCCTTACTCCTCCTCTCTATCTCTCTCTCCCTCCCTCCATCCTTCTCTCTCTCTCTCTCTCTCTCTCTCTCTCTCTTATCCTCTCTGTCCCTTCCTTACTCTATCTTTTTCTCCCTCCCTCTATCCCTCACTCATGTTTTCCATATTCTTTTTTTATTTATTTCACTCCAATATTGTAATGACCCCATCGGGCCGCCCTAAAAAAAAGAAAAAAAAAAATGCGAGCGCGACTGGCACAGAACTGAACGAAATCTCTTGGAGATCAATCAGGGTTTAAAGGCGAAAACAGATTTAACCAAAAGAGATGGTCATTGCAGTCAGATAAAACTTGAGAATCCCCCAAAGAACCAAAAGAGGCCCTTACCTGGAGTTTATAGCCGCACCATGGGAATTTTGTGATTTTTTTCTAAGCTCCTGCTGTTAGTCTTGATTTTTGATATTGTGTATTTGATTATGTGATTATCAGTTCTTTTTATCTTTTGTTTTTCATTTATACACAATGCTTGCAAATATGAATATTAACAATAACGGAATTCAGTTAAAAACAATAACATCAAGTGTATAAAATGAACAAATAAATATATGATATAAATTCAGCTCAGGACAAACTGCCAAATATCACTGCAAATAACAATGTGGATAATATTTACATATGATAATACTAATGAAATTATTATCAGTTATCATAATGATATTCATAATGATAATCTGAACAGTAGTAGCAGAGGCAACAGTAATGATAATGATGATAAAAATAATGATGATATTGATAATGATTATGATAAATTTTATCCTTTTATTCTCACTTTTCTGATAATTCTTACTGTTATTAACATTATCACTATTATTTTTGTAATCATTATTAACAGTTTCACTATAATTTATATTATCATCATTTTTTATTATTATCATTATTCTATTATTATTATTATCATTGTTATTATTATCATTATTATTATCATTACCATTATAATCATTATTGTTGTCATTATTATCATTATCTTCATTATCATTACTTTCATTATGATTGTAATAATGATGATGATAGTAATAATAATAATGGTAATAGTAATAATAATAATAATTATTATTATTATTATTATTATTATTATTATTATTATTATTATTATGAACATGATAATAACAACAATAATTCCTATGACAATTACTATTATCATGAAAGTAGTAATGATAATGATAATACTTATAATATTAATGATAATAATGATCATAATAATAACAATAATAATGATAATAATAATAATAATAATAATAATAATAATAATAATAATAATAATAATAATAATAATAATAATAATAATAATAATAATAATAATAATAATAATGATAATAATAATAATAATAATAATAATAATAATAATTGTTTTTTATTATTATTTTTATTATTATTATTATTACTATCATTATCATTTTTACTGTGGTCATTATTATTGTTGTTGTTGTTGTTATCATCATTATTTTTCCGTCATTATTACCATTATTATTGATATTATTTTTATGATGATAATATTGAAGATAAATTTTATCATTTTTATTATTATTATTATTATTATTATTATTATTATTATTATTATTAGTATTATGAGGATAATGATGATGTTGATATTTTTTTATTATCATCATTATAAACATTATCATTAACATTACTGTTATTATCACTTTTACCATTGGTTTAATTATTATTTTCATTATCATCGTTATTATTATTATCATTAGTATCATTATTATCATCATTATCATTGGTATTATTTTTATTATTGCTATTTTTATTATCATTATTATTATAATTATCATTATTATTTTCATTATCATCATCATTTTCATTATTACTAACGTAAATGTTATTGATATAATTGTTATTGTTATGGCTATTGTCATTATAATTATTGTTATCATTATTATCATTGTTATTCTCATTACTGTTATTACTATTAAC
>NC_051426.1:11379666-11382424 GCF_015228065.2 Penaeus monodon | reverse complement strand
GAGAAGAGATGAGAGGGGGGAGAGAGAGAGAGAGAAAAGAGAGAGAGGAGGGGGAAAAGGAGGGGGAGATGTAGGAGGAGAGAGAGGGAGGAAGGGAAGGGAGAGGAGAGAGAGAGAGAGAGAGAGAGAGAGAGAGAGAGAGAGAGAGAGAGAGAGGGAAAATGAGAGAGAAAGAGAGAGAGAAAGAGAGAGAGTGAGAAAGAGAGAGAGGGGGGGCAGTCAGACAGACACACATATACAGATAAGGATGACTGAAAACAAAGCCTCTCCTTCTCTCCCTCTCTCTCTCTCTCTCTCTCTCTCTCTCTCTCTCCTTTTCTCTCTCTCTCTCTCTCCTCTCTCTCTCTCTCTCTCTCTCTATCTCTCTCTCCACTTTCCTCTCTCTCCCTTCCCTTCATCCTCTCTCCTCCTCTCTCTCTCTCTCTCTCTTACCCTTCACTCTCCCTTCCTTCTCCACCTCCCTCTCCCTCTCCGTCTCCCCTTTTCCCTCTCCATCCTCTCCTGTCGTCCTTCCTTCTCCCCTCTCCTACTCCTCTTCCTCTCTCTCCCTCTCCCTCTCCTTCTCCCTCACTCTCTCTCTCCCTCTCTCCCTCTCCTTCTCCCTCTCTGTGTGTGCTGTGTGGTGCAGCGGTAGCGATTTCGTCTAGCAATCTTGCTGACCTGCGTTCGATTCTCGCGCCGCCACTGGATGGCAACCCCGGCCATTCCTTGCACACGGGGGATAATTTAGAAGCAAAATGAAACAGACAGTATGTGACACCAAGAATATCCATTGTAGCAAATGGAATAAACACAAACAATAATAAATACAAAAATAAATAAAAATAAACAAATAAAATAAATTATATAATTTATATATTATAAAAAACTATCTCCCTCTCCCTCTCCCCCTCCCTCTCCCCTCGCACCTCCTCTATCACCCACATCTCTCGCCTTCCCCTCTCTTTCCCCTTCCTTTTTCCCCTAATTCTCCCTTCCCTTCCCCTGTCATCCATTTTTTTCCTCTTTTTCCGCAATTACTTTTCGTTTGTACTTCTGGCAGGAAATGGACCACTCGACTAGGATTTGAAATGCGTGTTTTTTTGTGTGTGTTTTTTTCTCTTTCTCTCTCTGTCTTTCTTTCCCCTCTCTATGTGAATAAATAAATAAATAAACAAAAGGATAAATACATGCACAGACATGCATACTATGAAAAGATGAATACTCTACGTAAATATCGTTATAAAAAATGATTGGATACAGTGATAGAATTAACCCCTTACCCCCCCCCCCCCCAAAAAAAAAAAAAAAAAAAAGGAAAAATTAACATAATTCATAGATTTTAGAAAAAAAAACTAACAAAAGCAGCCCCCCCCAAAAAAAAGAAAGGAAAAATTAACATGATTCATAGCTTTTAGAAAAAAAATAACAACAACAAAACTCAAAATCCGCAGTCAGTAAATAATAAAACACAATTTTTGAAACGTAATTAAAACTTTATCTCTTTTCGTTTCAGACCGCCAAAGTATTTGCATATACGTGGACCTTCGGCTGGTTCCTGTGCAAGGGCATTCACTACCTGCAGAATGTCTCGGCCATTTGCTCCGTCCTCACTCTCACCGCGATGAGCATGGAAAGGTGGGTGCTTTGTGTGCGCGTGTGTGTGTATGTATATGTGTGTGTGTGTGTGTGTTTATATATATATTATATAATATATATATATATATATATATATATATATATATATATATATATATATAATATATATGTACATGTGTATATATATATACAAAAAAAAAAAAAAAAAAAAAAAAAAAAAAAAATATATATATATATATATCATATATATATATATATATATATATAATATATATATATATATATATATATGTACATGTGCATATATATTCATATATATATATATATATATATATATATATATATATATATATATATATATATATAAACGAACGATTACTTCCCCTCCCTTTTTCGCTCCCGAGCATCTCCCTCTCTCCCTCCATCGCAGCTGAGACTCGAAGGGCTCAAGGTGCCTTCGCAGGGAAATCGCGTCCATGGTTATTCGCCGGGGAAGCTTGCCATAAAAGTGTTAATTGGAATCTGATTGGAATTGAGGAGGAAAAAAAAAATTATGTATATATGATGAAATTATTTGAAGGATTTTCTTCATCGAAATAAGAAAAAATATTTAAAAAGTCCTAGAATTGATAGAATCTATGAAACTTAGTTACGGTAGATGTAAAAAGAAGAAAAATGATAATAATGATGATGTTGGGGATATTAGTGAAGATGATAATAATGATCAAAGTGATAAAAATAATCCTAATAATGATATTACTACTAATAATAATAACGAAAAAAAAAAAATAATGATGATAAATATAATAAAGAGGAAATTTTTTTATACTACTAATGACAATTAGTATTATTATTGGATTAGTAGTAGTAGGATTATAAATGCTTTTTTATTGCTCTTATTATTATTATCAATATTGTTGCTATCATTGTTATTACTTTTGTTATCATTGCTGTTATTATTATTATTACTATTGCTGCTATTACTATCATTATCATCATTATTATCATTACTATTGTTATAATACGTATCTTCATCATCATCATCATTATTAGTACTATCATCGTCCTTATAGTTATCACTATCGTTATTAGTATTATTATGATTATTAGGAACATTATAATTATCATTGTCATTATCATTAATAGTGATAATGGTAATGGTAATGATGACAGTAGTAGT
>NC_051426.1:11311319-11314566 GCF_015228065.2 Penaeus monodon | reverse complement strand
CTACTGAAATAACAATCATATCCATCTTTTAATTAAGAAATAACATCATATCCATCTTTTAATTAATTTTTTACAATCGATCAGCTGCTTTAACTACCCATAGAAACATTTCAAACAACCATACGCAACCATATTCTAACGACTTCACACACACACACACACACACAGATATACATACATATATATATATATATATATATATATATATATATATATATATATATATATATATATATATATGGGGTGTGTGTGTGTGTGTGTGTGGTGTGTGTGTGTGTGGTGTGTGGTATGTGTGTGTGTGTGTGTGTGTGTGTGTGTGTGTGTGTGTGTGTGTGTGTGTGTGTGTGTGTGTTTATATACATGTATATATATATATATACATATACATATATATCGTGGAAAGGAACTGGGGATCCTACCACGTACTCACTCCAAGAGCATCACAACATGAAAACTACAATTAAGTATCATGCTGTGACCACGGCGGCTCAGACATGAACCTACCGTTAAAAGAAGAATACATATATATATATATAGATATATGTATATGTATTTATATATAAATATATATATATATGTATATATATATATGTGTGTTTATATACATGTATATATGTACTCACACACTCTGTATATCTACATATACATTTGCTACACAAATCGACGATCACCGTCTAAGGCTTAAATGCCAAACGGAGCCAATCTTTCGTCCGAAACTCCGAACCCTCTCCTGTGATTAAAAAGCCAACCCCGTGTAACGAAGAGTTTCGAACCACGCTCCTGTTTAAGGCGCGAATTTCGAAGCAAAAGCCTTTCGCAGCAACTTCTCAACATTGGGAAAGCACCCCTGTGGCACCAAGCACAAGCACCGGTTCACGAAGAGAGGTGCTGTTCAGGCAATCGAGGCCGGGGCGTAATTGACGTCTTGGCTGCGTTGAAGTGGATCTCGCTTTAAGACGATCCAAGTGGAAATTAAGTTGCAAAGGCCATTATAGGAAGGAGATTGTGTGACACTGGCTCTTGCTGTTGCTCTCCGTGTTGCAGTTGTCATATATCATTTCACTGGCTGACGTTGCTTGTCTTCTTGTTTGCCTGAGTAAGCATGCATGGTTGATTTCTGCAATGTTTTTTGTTGAGATCTTGTTGTTTTTTGTTGTAGATGTATTACTCGATGCTATAGTGATTTTTGGAATGGGTAGTTAGGTTGCTAGCCATGGTAAATTTGTGTAGTTTTTTCTCGTTGTAGTTTTGACGATTTTGCTAATTTTGGCTTTCGATGTCATTCGATGTTGTAATTAGTATACGGTTGAAATTGATAGTTTGATTGTCGTTGGTATTATGTAATAATACCAATGATACCAACGATGTTAATTAAATTATGGTTTAAAGGAGTAAAATATAATAATGTTTATTTTAACAACTGAAATTAATGTATTTCAAAGGCATTTAGCTGCAACGGGTAATTTCAAAGTTCTATTAGCCCAATAAAAAAGTAAAAGAAAGAAAAAAAAAAAAAAAAAAAAAAAAAAATATATATATTATATATATAATATATATATATAATATATATATATATATATATATATATATATATATATATATATATATATATATATATATTATCGTTGTTATTAGCATTGCTGTCATCTCTTATCAATCTTATTGTTATTATTATTATTATTATTATTATTATTATTATTATTATTATTATTATTATTATTATTATTATTATTATTATTATTATTATTATCATTATTATCATTATCATTATTACTCTCATCTTTATTATTTTTGTAATTATCGTAATTATTGTTATTGGTATTATTATTATAATTGTTATTATAATTGTTATTATAATTGTTATTATCAATATTACACTCGATATCACTGATATTACTGTTTTTATTGTTGGTATTTTCATTACTACTCTCATTATTATTATTATCATTATTTTTTTTGGTTATAATAATAATAATAATAATAATAATAATAATAATAATAATAATAATAATAATGATAATTATAATAGTAATATTAATGATAATAATAATAATAATAATAATAATAATAATAATAATAATAATATTTATCATCTTTATAATAAAAATGATAATAATAATGATAATTTAAATAATATATAATAATAATAAGTAATAATAATGATAATAGTAATATTAATGATAATAATAATAATAATAAAAATAATAATAAAATAATAATGATAATAATAATAATAATCATAATATTAATGAGAACAACCTAGGATGGCACCTCAAACATTCAAATGAGAGATTGTTTGCAAGGTGTCAAAGATGTCGGTATTTTGGAATTTGAAAAAAGTTGTAGTAAAGATGACTTTAAAAAAATCCATGAGAGAAAAGAGAAAGGAGGCCTGCATGGGGAAAATGTACAGTCAGTTTGTTAGTGATACTCCCTGTAACAACGGATAAAGAAAAAACCCTGGAGTTGGATGAGAAAATCTGAACTGAAAATAACTACAGAAGCGTTGGTATGCGCTGCTCAAGAACAGGCTATCAGAACAAAACTATATAAAGCCGATTCCCCGCATGTAGATTATGTAAAGAAAGGGGGAGAAACTGTGAGTCATATAGTTAGTGAGTGCAAGAAGCTGGCTCGGGACGATAATGTCGCAAAAAATGATTCATTGGAAACTTTGTGAAAAGTTTATGCTTGAAAGGTCGGGTCAACGGTACGAACACAGCCCAGAAACAGTCTCGGAAAATACAGTCATAAGCTTCTTTGGGACATGAATATTCAATGTGATCACGCCATCGAAGCAAGAAGGCCTGATATTGTCATTATCGACAAGGTTGAGCAGTCTGCAATAATTATTGATGTTGCCGTCCTTGGAGACAAGAGAATATGTGAAAAGGAGAAAGAAAAAATTGAAAAATATCAGGACATCAAACGGGAAATCCAAAGGCTTTGGAGTCTTCGAAAAGTTTCTGTGGTACCTGTTATTGTAGGAGCCCTTGGAAGTGTAACACAAATTGTAAGAAATTTATGGAAACAAATCGGAATAGAGATAAAGATCCACTTTGCACAAAAAAAAAAAAAAAAAAAAAAAAAAAAAATGTTAGGGACAGCCAGGATATTGAGGAGAGTATAAGAGTATTGACTAGGAACAGAACGAGGAACCTTTGATTATTGGTAATAATCAGCTTCCTCGCATTACACGTCGCTTATAATCTACCAGGGATATGAACGATATAATAATAATGATAAT
>NC_051426.1:11284433-11291933 GCF_015228065.2 Penaeus monodon | reverse complement strand
CTAATACTAATAATTATCATGATAATCATAATCCTAATAATAATGATGACAATGATAGGAAGATGAAGAAGAAGAAGAAAAAGAAGTATATTGATAGTAATGATAACAGAACAATAATAATGATAATAATGATGATAGTAACAACAAAGACAACAATAACAACAACAAAAACAACAAAATAATAATAATGATAATAATAATAATAATAATAATGATAATAATAGTAATAATAATAATGATAATAATAATAATTATTATTATTATTATTATTGTTATTATTATTAATATTATTATATTTATTACTATTATTATTATTGTTATTATTATTATCATTATTATTACTATTATATTAATAATGATAATGATAATAATGATAATAACAACAACAATCAAAACAACAATAACAACAAAACAACAACAATAATAACAACAATAAAATCACTAATAATAACAAAAATAATAATAATGATACTAATGACGATGATGATGTTGATAATGATAGTAATAACGATAACAATAAAATAATAATGATGATAATAATATTGATAATACTAATACTAATAATGATGATAATAAAAATGATGGTAATAATAGTAATAATGATAATGATAACAATAATAATAATAATAATAATAATAATAATAATAATAATAATAATAATAATAATAATAATAATAGCAATAATAATGATAAGAATAATGATGATAGTGATGATAATAATGATGGTAATAATAATGATAATGGTAATAATGATAAAAAAACAATAATAATAGTGATAATGGTAACAATAATAATGATATCAACAATGACGGTGGCAGGTATGATAATAATGAAAATAATACTAATGCTGATAATGATAATCATAAAAATTATGAATGTTATCGTTACTATCATCATTATCATTATTGTTGTTGTTATCTTTAGTATATGTAGTAGTAGTAGTAGAAGTAATATAGCAATATGAATAATAGTAATAATAATATTAATGTGGCCAAAATAATGAATATATTCATGTGAACAATTTTATCAATTAGTATGTTTATCTTAAACTGAGTCTATAGAAAAAGGTACGAATGAACATACACACCTGACAGTGACAATAAAGATATGATGAAAATGAGTTAAATATATACCTTTTTACCTTGTGTTACAAAATAATTAATTTCTTGTGTATTGTTATTTCTACTTTTACTATATGCGTTGTTTTTTTTTTCTTTCTTTCTTTCTTTCTTTCTTTCTTTTCTTTTTTATTATTATCATTATCATTTTTTGTGTAGCCAGTACGCTAGATTTCATAAGCCAGAAATTGCAAAAGTCCTGCAAAATATAGTAGGAAATTCAATGCAATTTTAATCTGTTGATATGGGGGAGGACTCGGAGCGAAATCAATTATCATTTTTTTTATTGTTGTTAATCTTCCCTTTCCCTTTCATTCGGAACTCAATCACCTTTCTCTCCCTGCCTCTGTCTCTCCCTCTCTCTTTCTGTCTATTTATGTATCGAACTGTGTGTGTGTGCGTGTGTGTGTGTGTGTGTGCGTGTGTGTGTGTATGTATGTATGTATGTATGTATGTATCTATCTATCTATCTATCTATCTATCTATTTATCTATCTATCTATCTATCTATCTATCTATATATATATATATATATATATATATATATATATATATATATACATATATATATGTATATATGTATGTATGTATATATACATACACATATATATCATATATATATATATATATATATATATATATTAGCACATATATATATATATATATATATATATTATATATATATATATATTTATTTATATATACACATATGCATATGCATTGGAGTGTGTGTATACATATGAATATATCTGTCAATCTATCTATCTATCTATCTATCTATCTATCTCTATCTCTCTCTATATCTATAAAATATACATATATATACATATATGCATATATATATATATATATATATATATATATATATATATATATATATATATATATATATATATATATACGCATGTATATATATATATATATATATATATATATATATATATATATATATATGTGTGTGTGTGTGTGTGTGTGTGTGTGTGTGTGTGTGTGTGTGTGTGGATGGATTGATGTGTGTATGTGTGTATATACATATATAGATAGATAGATAGATAGATAGATAGATAGATACATACATATGTATATATATATATATATATATATATATATATATATATATATATATATATATATTGAGATATGAATATATATATATATATATATATATATATATATATATATATCTATATAAATAAATATACATAAAAGATGTGATCGAGAAAGAATATCTTCACAATATAAAACAGCTCCCGGAGCAATCCCAGCAGTCTAGAGGGACACCAGCTTCATGCCAGATGCTGAACTTCCTCTGCCGAAACACTACTTCGTGAGCGTCGTGAAGTTATGCGATGCCTTCGGCTACTGCGAGTTCACAAGGGAACAATATCAACGGTTTAGTGGTCTTGCCATGGGCTCCCCCCTGAGCGCAGTCATGGGCTCGAGAGGGATCACTGCAGGGGTATAATGGGCAGACATTCTACTTTGGCTAAGATGATGGCCTCGATACCGTCCCCAGAAGGTCGTACTGAAGCAGCTTGAATCCGCCCACGAGAAAATCCAGTTCAACGTGGAGTAAGAAAAGGAATTACCTCTCTTGACAAAGGCTTACGTGTCTGCGTACAGAAAGCTTACTAATAAAGGCGATTATATCCATTATTACTCCGCCCACAGTAATAAAACAAAATCTAAGGTTGCGATTGGTTTCTTCCTCAGAACACTGACGATTTGCAGCCCTGGATTTCCTGAAGCTGAAGTTGCCTATGTAATCACTTCATTCATGAAACGTGAATGACCCAAAGGCTTCCTCCTAATCCTGATAAAGAAGGCGGAGAACATACAAGATCAGACCCTGCACCAAATTCAATTTTTTTCCCAATTACCGCCAAGTATAATTTCCGAGGCGATTAGCAGATACTTCGACCGTGGAAATCGCCAGCACATGACATAATACGAGACAGAAAGCCGCCCCAAAACAACGCTGTATATCGTAAACCCTGCAGTAAATCCGACAAAACATACTTTGGTGAAACGGGCCGCGGTGTCGACACCAGGATCAAATCGAACTGGAAAGAAGCAGAAATAATCCACTGAGATTTGAACAAATAGCAAACAAACAAAAAATGATGGAAGTTGCACTCATTGCAGCGGAGAAAAATGAAAACTGCAGATTCAAATTATCCAAGGTTCCGGCAACACTTAAGCGGCAAACGAGTGGCAGACCACGGTCGTAAGGTTGTTCGTCATATCAGCTTTGATTTATATGTATGCCCTGTAATATCGCTGATATATGTATTTCTGATGAAGATATATTCGTAGGCGGTCAAAAGCATCTTTTGTATTGGGAAGATGTTCGTTCTCTTTCATACCTTTTCTACATTCATCGCAATGAATACGGTTCATACGTACATGTACGCACACACACACACACACACACACACACACACACACACACACACACACACACACACACACAAACAAACAAACAAACAAACACATACAAACACACACATACACACACACACACACATACACACACACACACACACACAAACAAACAAACAAACACATGCACATACACACACACACACACAAACACACGCATACACACACACAATATATATATATATATATATATATATATATATATATATATATATACATATGTATATGTATATGTATATATATATAAATACATACATATATATACATATATATATATATATATATATATATATATATATATATATCTATATTTATAATTATACATAAATATATATATATATATATATATATATATATATATATATATATATATATATATATATATATATATATATATATATATATGCATTTGTCCTGGGTAAGACAATAAACTGCACCCTGGGGTTCCCTTGAACAAGGATAGCACCCTATTAGCTCCCTATACAAGGGTTGCGGTGAAACTGTCGGCAGCAGGGCAGTGGATATCTGGTCAAAACATCTTCAGTTCTACTGATTACTGGTTTCACCAAATAATATGTCTGGCGTATTACAGTGTAACTGTTTTAAAAGCGGCAGAGATAGTTCCTCCTAGTTAGTTGGAGACTGCGAGTTGAGAAGGAGCCTGGGGGATTCCACTCAACTTTTATTTTCTCCTGACAAACCTCTACACCAATGATTAAATACAGGAACGATAATTCATACCACATCGGTTATCAAGGGGCGCGTTAGTCAGTGGGCAACCAGGCTGACAATGTTAAACATGCATCTGGAAGACAAAGAAGATAAAGAAAACATGTCCAAGTAAGAAACACATTAAAAATCGGAACGTGGAACGTAAGGAAAATGAAAGAGATGGGTAAATTACATACTGTCTGTAACGAAATGGATAGATACAACATTCAAATACTAGGAATAAGTGAGACCAATTGGAAAAGTAATGGAAGTTTCAAAACTAAAGAAAACAAGACAAGGAAATTATAGTCACGGAGTTCGCTATGATTCTCACGAAAAAAACTGCAAATGCACTAATTGGGTACAGCCCAATAAATGATCGCATTTTAAAAGTCAGAATACAAGCAAAACCTCATAATATTAGTATTATACAATGCTACGCACCAACCAATATTGCAAGTGATGAAGAAATGGACATTTTTTATAACTCTCTCCAAGATACTTTAGACACAATCCCTAACAGAGATGTAAAAATAATCATGGGAGACCTCAACGCCAAAGTAGGAAAAAATAATCTAAAAAATTACACCTGTGGAAAATTCGGCCTTGGAGATATAAATGAAAGAGGTAAAGATTTGATTGAATTCTGTAGTACAAATAATTTAGTTATAGCCAATACATTGTTCCAACACCACCCAAGACACTTGTACACGTGGTTTTCATCAGACAAAAGAACACGCAACCAAATTGACTACATTGTGCTGAACCAAAAATGGAAAAGTTGCATAAAGAATGCCAAAACAAGACCTGGTGCCGACTGCAACAGTGACCACTAACTACTAACTATCGACTTTAAAATAAGACTCAAAAAGATGGAGCGTCCAACACCACCTCTAAAGCTCGACTACAAAACTCTTGATAACAATCACAGAATTACAGTGTCAAACAAATTTGAAATACTCAATCAATGTGAAGATGATAAAACACCAAATGAGTTATGGGAAGAAGGAAAAGAACTCCTGCTGAGCACTGCTTAAGAAACTATCGCCAAAAAGAAAAAGACAAATTCCCCCTGGATATCTGAAAAAACACTACGTGAAATTGAAACAAGAAGATGCCTAAAATAAAAAGGTATCAATAATCCAGTTGAAAAAGTAATTTACAAAAAACAAAATACAAAAATTCAAAGATTATTGCGACAAGATAAGGAAAAATATTTAAATGAAACATTGCCAGAGAATTGAAAACTGTTCTATCAATAAGACAACTAAAGAACTCTACCAAGGAGTACGAAACATCACACGAAAATTTAAACCTACAATGGACACTATCAAAACTGAAGATGGACTTGTTTTATGTGATGGAAAAGAAGTCAAAGATAGATGGAATCAATATTGTTCCAACTTATACAAAAAGAATAAAGATCTAACAACAACATTAATTAGACTCAATGACAGCGAGGATGAACCACCGCCACTGCTGGACGAAGTTATAAAAGCCATAAAAGAAGTAAAGAATAACAAGAGCCCCGGAATAGATGAAATAACAGCAGAACTAATTAAGAATGCTGGCGAAAGTGTTGAATACTTCTTCTACAAACTCTGTACAAAAATATGGAATGAAAGAAAATGGCCAGAAGACTGGGTAAAATCAGTCTTTACTCCCATACCTAAAAAAGGTGACGCACTCCAATGCAACAATAATAGGACAATTACATTAATAAGTCACAGCAGCAAAATTTTGTTGAAAATTATTGCTGAAAGAATGAGGTTGAAGTTAAGAGAGGAAATTGCAGACGAACAAGCAGGTTTTCGCCCTGGAAAGGGTACCAGAAACCAGATTCTAAATTTAAAATTGATCATAGAGAAAAACAGAGAACATCAAAAAGACCTATACCTGTGTTTCATCGATTATGTGAAAGCTTTTGATACTGTTGATCACGATATCCTCTGGAATAACATGTACGATATGAAGTTTCCAAAACACATCCTCCAACTAATAAAAGCCTTGTATGACCAACAACAACAACAGCTGTAAGAACCACTTATGGGTTAACAGAGTGGTTCGAAGTCAAACAAGGAGTACGACAGGGTTGCATTCTGTCTCCGCACCTCTTTAATATATAATCTGAAACAATTATGAGAGGTGCTCTAGAGAATTTTGAAGGAACTGTGGATGTTGGAGGATACAATAGTTTATAGTTTTGATTGCCAGCAGTATCACTGAACTACAACAACTACTAGATAAAGTTAGAGAAGCAAGCGAAAAGGCTGGCTTGTTTCTTAATGCCAATAAAACTAAGATCATGAAGATTCAAAGATAACCGGCAATGAACAATGATGAACATGTTACAATCAATGGAATGATTGTGGAAAATGTGAAAGAGTTCACTTATCTTGGAGCTGTTTTAACTAATACATATGATGATTCACCGGAGATAAAAAGAAGAATTACCATTGCCAAAAACGCCACAATTGCTCTCAATAAGATCTGGAAAGACCGAAGCATTACCTTACGGACAAAGCTGAAGTTATTGAACTCATTAGTTTTCCCAATTGCATCATATGGTTCTGAGTGTTGGGTGTTGAAGTAGATAGACAAGAAAAAGATCAATAGTTTTGAAATGTGGTGTTACAGACGAGTACTGCATATTAGCTGGACAGAGAAGAAGACGAATGATGAAGTGCTGAGAAAAATAAATTGTAAAGACCGACTGTTGGACATCTTGAACAAGAGGAAATTAAAGTTTATTGGTCATGTAATGAGAAGTAAAAGTATTGAGAAAAACTTTCTGACAGGGATGGTGATAGGAAACAGAGGAAGAGGCAAACCGAAGACAAGACTGAGCGACAATATCAAAGATATTTGCGGGCTGTCGATGGTACAAGTGGAAAAAAAAGCGTAAGATCGAGTTTAGTGGCTAAGGATGGTGGAGAGGTCCACGGCTGCTCAAACATGAGCATACCGTTATTGATGATGATATATATGCATATATTATGAAAGATATTGCAATGTGTCTTCCACGAACGGAGAGTTTAGTAAAATAACATGATCGCTTCACCAGAGTGACACCATAATCAAGACCCGTCACATTTCACTTCAGATCTATACAAAAAACTGTCATGCTTTTTACCATGATCCACGTAATGAAGGCGAATGACTCAGCAACTACATGCGCTCAGAAAGGTCCTGTACCTTTCTATAGACTAGGGAGAGGATTTTACCATAAT
>NC_051426.1:11264433-11266933 GCF_015228065.2 Penaeus monodon | reverse complement strand
TTTTTTTCTTTTCTTTTCTTTTCTTTTTTGTTGTTAAACATCCTAGAATTATTATTGATAAGGTGGTTTGTGATTGCCAAGGGTACTGGAATATTGGAGATTGTAAAAGGTAATTCTCTCTCTCTCTCTCTCTCTCTCTCTCTCTCTCTCTCTCTCTCTCTCTCTCTCTCTCTCTCTCTCTCTCTCTCTCTCTCTCTCTCTCTCTCTCCCTCTCGCTCTCTCTCTCTCTCTCTCTCTCTCTCTCTCTCTCTCTCTCTCTCTCTCTCTCTCTCTCTCTCTCTCTCTCTCTCTCTCTCTTTCTCTCTCCCTCTAAACTGCTGGCTCGCATTTCCACCACGATGTATGAGGACAGTGAAACATTAGCTGGGTAAAAATAATGAGCGTCCCAAAAATGCTGGTGACTGATGTTGTTGACAAAATAAACGAAAAGCGGAGAACTGATGTTTGTTCGTGTGTGTGTGTATGTGTGTGTGTGTGTGTGTGTGTGTGTGTGTGTGTTTATGTGTGTGCGTGCGCGTGCGTGAATGCGTGTGTATGTGAGTGTGCGTGCGTTTGTGCGTGTGTCTGTGCGTGTGTTTTCGTATCTATGAGTCAGCTTACCTACGTATATACATATAATAAACCAGTTCTTAAAATCCATGTACGAACGTTAAAAGGGAACCTAAACCTTAGAACATGCAGTAAAACCATCATATTTCTTCCTGGAGTAAGTTTACAAGAAAATTGTCCTTGACGAGGGAAAGGAAATCTGTGCGAGACATTCCCCCTCCCTTTTTGCGTTTAATCTTAACCTCAAGATAACCTCTTTTTTATCTTTTCCTTCTCTTTATCTCCTTCTTCTTCTTTTCTTTTTCATTTTTTAGACATACTCGTGTCGTGGATTTGTTTGAGTTTGACTGAACTGAAAGGGTTTATCAATCTTTTGGAGACAAAATTATAGCATCGTATCTCTGAACTTATGCTATAAATGTGCATCAGATTTTTTTTTCTGGGGGGGAGGGGGTGGTTATTATCGTCCTCCCTGCTTTCATTTTCTTCCCTTTTTTCTGCCTATCTTTTATTCTTCTATCCATGTTTCTATCTATCTATCTATCTGTTTATCTCTTCCTCAATTATCTCATCCTTCCTCCCGTTTATTAATTCTTTCCTCTTAGCATTACATGCACGTCTCATATCTCTCTCCTCTTCTCTTCTCTTCTCTTCTCTTCTCTTCTCTTCTCTTCTCTTCTCTTCTCTTCTCTTCTCTTCTCTTCTCTTCTCTCTCTCTCTCTCTCTCTCTCTCTCTCTCTCTCTCTCTCTCCTCCTCATTCTTCTTCTCCTCCTCATTCTCCTTCTCCTTCTCCCTCTCCCTCTCCCTCTCCCCCTCCTTCTCCCCTCCCTCTCTCTTTCTCTTCCTCTCCCTCTCCCTCCCTCTCTCTCTCCGTTACCCAGAGACAAAAGCAAAGCTCCAAAAGAAACGACCTGATTTGCCCGAAACTACCATTAGATGGTCTCACTGAACCGTCATTGGACAGCAGGGAGAGACAGGAAAGGGGGGGGGATTAGCTGAAATTAAAGTCAAATGCGGTTTTTCCCTTTTGATGAAAGGAAATGATGGGCAGTTCATTGTGTGCAAGTGGAATTCAGGGTCTGTACTAGAGAGAGGCATGAAATTATTCGGAAATACTGTGTTGCATGCAATATACAATATCACTAAATTTGTAAGCCTACATCATATGGTGAGTAGAGGATATGACACCGTGAGTTAGGTATATATATATATATATATATATATATATATATATATATATATATATATATATATATATATATATATATATATATGTATATATATATATATATATATATATATATATATATATATATATAGAGAGAGAGAGAGAGAGAGAGAGAGAGAGAGAGAGAGACAGCATATATACATGACAATATGACAATATGACAATACAATCCATTAATATATGCAAATTTTCTTAATTTGAAATATTTTTTACAAAATCATAGTTTTTTTATATATGTGACGATAACTTACTTATAATAATTATTGATCTCTTTGATTTGTCGTATAATCTTTAGTTTAATTATGAACTCAGTAACCTTAACAAAGAAATGTCTTTATTATTTAACTCTGTTAAACTGAAGGTTAATGTTTCTGAATACTCTTTATGGTTATTTTTCACACTGAAGATGGGTGTTTTACACTCGAAACATTTGTGTTTTATTGAAAGCTAAAGATGGTCCTGAGATTTATTATATATATATATATATATATATATATATATATATATATATATATATATATATATATATTATATATATATATTATAGACTTTGATGTGTGTGTGTATATATATATATATATATATATATATATATATATATATATATATATATATGTATATATATATATATGAAAGATTAATAAAAAGGGAAGAGAATTAAAGAAATATTAGAGAAAGAAACGAAGGAAAGAATGAGAGACAGACAGACAGACAGACAATTA
>NC_051426.1:11251933-11254433 GCF_015228065.2 Penaeus monodon | reverse complement strand
GGGGTCTGCTCTTGCAAGTATGCTCTCCGGCAAAGTGGATATATTTTAGCGAGTTGGATATCCTTCGGCAAAGTGGATAGTCTTTAGCGAGTTGGATATCCTTCGGCAAAGTGGATATATTTTAGCGAGTTGCATATCCTTCGGCAAAGTGGATATATTTTAACGAGTTGGATATCCTTGGCCAAAGTGGATATATTTTAGCGAGTTGGATATCCTTGGGTAAAGTGGATATATTTTAACGAGTTGGATATCCTTCGGCAAAGTGGATATATTTTAGCGAGTTGGATATCATTCGACAAAGTGGATATATTTTAGCGAGTTGGATATCCTTCGGCAAAGTGGATATATTTTTTAGCGAGTTGGATATCCTTCGGCAAAGTGGATATTTTTTAGCGAGTTGGATATCCTTCGGCAAAGTGGATATATTTTAGCGAGTTAGATATCCTTCGGCAAAGTGGATATATTTTAGCGAGTTGGATATCCTTTGGCAAAGTGGATATATTTTAGGAAGTTGGATATCCATCGGCAAAATGGATATATTTTAGCGAGTTGGATATCCTTCGGCAAAGTGGATATTTTTAACGAGTTGGATATCCTATGAAGGGACACTGATTATATAATCTCCAGCGTTTGGCGGAGGTAATCATATTTCCACACATTTCCTTCAGATATATATAAATGTATATGGTTTTTTTTCTTCTTCTTCTTCTTTCTTCATAAATATATAATTTTTTTCCCATACATGTATTATATTTTTTCATATATATATATATATATATATATATATATATATATATATATATATATATATATATATATATATACATATATATATATATTTATATATATATATATATATATATATATATATATATATATATATATATATATATATATACACACATATATGTGTATATATATATATATATATATATATATATATATATATATATATATATATACACATATTTCTTTATACGCGGGTCGCTGACACCGGGTGTGACATCTTTTAATCTTCTTGATTAGACATTCTTTTTTCATTTGAGATTCTGCTTTGTGTTGAAAATAATACTGGAGCTTTATTATCATGCGACCTGTGTTCTTTTTATTCTAACAGAAGAGACACATATGCGCAATAACTCACACGTGTACAAACGCACACACACACACAAATGTTAAAATAAACAAACGAACACACAATGTAAACATATCAATATATGCACACGTGTATGTCAAAAAAAATCAATGGTAAATAAATGAGGGATAAACAATAATCGACTACGGTAATTCTTCAAATCATCGGCAGTGTTTAACCAGACCCATTTTAGCCATGTAAATAGGAACCATATATACTCCAGTACCACCGTATTTGCTCCAATACCTGCCCTGTCTCCTGCATCAGTACCTTACAAAGCAGATCAAACAATTACAGTTTTGATAGTACCGAGAGACTGACAATAATAAACCATTTACACGTCGGGATGTAAGGTAGGCTAGACCTGAAGCTAAGGAGGATGTTTTTGTATTTTCGGATACAGATCGGTTTGGCAAAGGAGATCACTGGAGTAAAGTGCACAAATAACTCGTTATGTGTATGATTAGTAACACTCAGAATCTGGGATAAGAATTCGAATTCAGGTTCAAAACATTTTACTCTATTAGATACTATGATTCTTACATGACTGGGTACAGTCATATAGAATAAGCAGAAACGTAAGAAGGTACATTAGCAGGAGAGTTATAACATAAGATAGTCACATCATTAGAAACTGAGGTACATCGTTTGGCTCTCCATTTCATACCTGAAGTCATTAACAAAGTATCTCTCCTCATGAGGACCCGTTTCGCGATTTTGGTTTGGCACTGACCGGATGCCCTTCTTGTAGTCGGATGTGGTGACGCGGGACCCTCGATTTCCACTTTGAGAGGTACTGTGACCCACTGAACCACATCACATACACGTGGATGTCGTGTATGTATGTATGTAGGTGTCTAGAGTAATAAACACGTGTACCCTACGCCCTATTCCCTACGCTCGCTCACATTCATACACGCATCCTCCAGGTGAGAAGGAACGCTCGGTCTGATCTATGAGTCTAATTAACATCAGTCGATAGCAGGTGTTGTTTAATTTGCTCGGAGATTATTAGGCAACATTTTTTTTCATTACTGGAAGTGAATTCATTGGTGTCTAATTAGGTTCCTCAGCTGTAAAGTTGTAGATGAGATTTAATTCTCAAAACCAAAGTACTTAAAGGACTTCGTTGTAAATGAAAGTACATAAAACATTTATAAAGCCCTACCATCGAAAGAGCAATTTGACTTTTTGCATTGTGATTTATTTTTATTCAGACATTTTCTACACGAACGCCCATCCCCTCCTACAGTTAACCTACCGTTAAAAGAAAGAATATGTGTGTGTGTGTGTGTGTGTGTGTGTGTGTGTGTGTGTGTGTGTGTGTGTGTGTGTGTGTGTGTGTGTGTGTGTGTGTGTGTGTGT
>NC_051426.1:11231933-11234433 GCF_015228065.2 Penaeus monodon | reverse complement strand
TTTCTGGTTTGGCGGTGACGTTGTTATTATCATCTTTTGACGTTATTGAGGGTGTAAGGAAGGGGTGTGGATTATGATTGTTCTTGATATAATGTTGAATTTCTTGTATGTCATGTGTCACAGTAGAAATGATGTTGGTGACATGATTCCATTTTTCTATATAAAGTTTTTTCAAAACAAACAAAGAATTAATTATGGGAATGGTATTGGGCGGCATACAATAATCAAAACCTAAATAAAGGGCTTTTTTGTTCATCTAATAATACTCTGTCAGAAAAAGTTGAAAATAACCTTATTCTTGATGATGGAGATTGCATCTCCGAAACGTTTGCAATTGCACAATGAAGTTCTCAGCCGCGTTGGTTTTTCACCTTCCTTATAAGAATTCGGGACTCATATATATATATATATATATATATGCAATGTGTGTGTATATATATATATGCAATGTGTGTGTATATATATACATACAATGTGTGTATATATATATACATACAATGTGTGTATATATATATACATACAATGTATATATATATATATATAAATGTGTATATATACATACATACAATGTGTATATATACATACAAATGTGTATATATATATATATATATATAATATATATATATATATATATATATATATATATAATTGATGTATATATATATATATACATTATATATATATATATATATATATATATATATATGTATATATACAATGTATATATATGTATATACACACAATGTATATATATACATACAGTTTATATATACACATACACACAGTACATATATGTAGACACGCACAAGTGTGTTTGTGTGACAGCTTCCTTGAACAGGGAGAAGAGGATAATCCCTAGCACCACCACTTATTCACACACTCTAATGTAAAGGTGACCACGTTTTACGTTCACCCGCGTTCACTCGGTACAAATGCTTCAGAACTCCGATAATATAGCCAGATGTCCCTAATGCATATACGTGTAACAACCTCCCCGACAAGGGTATGTAGCAGCGCTCTGCCACAGGGATTTCCATTTCGCTGTTTCCGTAGAGTAGTACACAGGGGAATGACTCCCATTACTCTCATTCACACACACACATACACACAAACACTCGCGCAAACCAGCGCTCGTATTATGTATATATATATATATATATGCATGTATGTGTGTTTATGTATGTACTGCATGTGTGTATGTAAATATGTGCGTATGTGTGTATGCATGTATGTATGTATGTATATATAATGCATGCATGTTTGTTTATATGCATATGTATGTCTCCTTGTAGCTATGAATGTATGTATATATGTGCGTAGGTATGTGTGTGTATACATACATGCATGTATTTTTGTTTGTTTGGTTGGTTGGTTGTTTGTATGTATATAAAAGGTAACACAGACGCAATATAAAATGGCCGTTTCCTCTTTTATCTTTGCGTACGCGTTACTGTGTTTGTATTCGTATTCATGTATGTATATATGTATATATGTACGTATACACACGTACAAGGCCGCGGTGGCCGAATGGTTAGAGCGTCGGACTCGGGACTGTCACGACGGCAATCTGAATTCGAGGGTTCGAGTCACCGACCGCCGCGTTGTTCCCTTGGGCAAGGAACTTCACCTTGATTGCCTACCTAGCCACTGGGTGGCCAAGCCAGCCCAAGTCAAGTACTGGTCCAAGCCCGGATAAATAAAAAGAATGATTACCTAAAAAAAAAAAAAAAAAAGGTACCACCGGCACTCTCCGTGGAAAGGAACTGGGGACCCTACCACGTACTCACTCCAAAAGCATCACAATATGAAAACTACAATTAAGTATCATGCTGTGACCACGGCGGCTCAAACATGAACCTACCGTTAAAAGAAGAATACACACGTACACGTATCAACACACAAATATATATATATATATTATATATATATATATATATATATATATATATATATATATACATATATATATATTTATATAGGTATATATATATACATATATATATATAGTATATATATATATATATAATATAATATAATCATATATATATATATATATATATATATATATATATATATATATATATATATATATATTACAAAAAAGATATGTGAAATCCTCGCAGGAGTGCAATCTAATTACCCTCTAGAAAGATTTGAATATTTGATTGGTAATATTTCCTCGTGATATTTCTTTGTTCTGGCGCCATGGATGTTTGCTTTCTACCATCAGTAATTACGCCTTTTTATTTCATTTGCATATCAGAGATCTGGCTGTTCGCCCGCGTCCCCTTTGTTTAAATAATTTTGGCCTCGTATCCCTGTATTATTCGCTTTGATCTCGCATTTCTTAGTTATATGCCTTTGACCTCTTACCTCTGTTATATAATTTTGACCTTGTATGTCTTGGTTATTTGACCTTGTATTTGTTGCATCTTCGGTTCCGATCTCGTTTTTGGTTTGGTTTTATACTTTTGACCTCGTATCCCTTGCTTTTGACCTC
>NC_051426.1:11221933-11226933 GCF_015228065.2 Penaeus monodon | reverse complement strand
TGCCGACGATGTTGCCATCCTTCTGAGTCCCTTGAGTCCCCTTTTGGCGGCTCTTGATGCATTTAGCAATGAGGCGAAGCCCCTAGGCCTAGAGGTCCCCCTGGACCAAGACCAAGATTCAGGATTTGGGGGGCCTGTTAGGGGAACCCGTTCAGTCGATCCATGCTTGCGGCGAGGACTTGAAGTCACAGAAATTTTACATACCTTGGTAGCGTTAGTCCATATCTCTGGGTTGGTCAGACCAGGAAGTCAGTAGACGGATTGGCCTGGCAACAGGAGCCATGAACTCGATCAACAAGAGCGTTTGGAGATGTTTGGTACCTATGCAGAAGGACCAAGCTGCGTGTCTTCAAGGCCTTATACTTCCAGTTTTGCTCTATGGAACGAACCTGGACGCTATCCAGTGCCTTGGGGGTCTCGCCTTGATGCCTTTTGTAACAAGTCCCTTCGTGGATCATGGGGTACAGTTGGCAGGACCACGTGTCCAACCGGCGGTTACACCCTGAGACTGCATGGGACCTGTTTAATTGCATAATCCGGGATCGCCAACTCAGGCTATATGGCCACCTAGCTCGCCTCCCTATGGACGACCCTGCCCACCAGGTTGTCTCTCTGCGAGACAACCCTGGGTGGAGGAGACCTGTGGGACGTCCTAGGAGATCATGGCTTGGGCAGCTCGACGAGACCTGTCGCGAGGAATTAGAGATGGGCCGTGTGCCTGCCTGGAGACTCGCCTCGAGGGATCCCCGTGGCTGGAAGCGAAGAGTGGATGCGGCCATGCGCCCCCGTCGGCGTTAGCCCCTTGATGATGATGATGATATATATATATATATATATATATATATATATATATATATATATATAAATATATATATACAGTATATATGCATATATATATATATATATATATATATATATATGTATATATACATATATAGATATCTATATGTATGTAAGCATACATATATACATATATATACATATATATGTATGTATGTATATGATATATATATTTGTGTGTGTGTATATATATGTGTGTGTGTGTGTGTGTGTGTGTGTGTGTGTGTGTGTGTGTGTGTGTGTGTGTGTGTGTGTGTGTCTGTGTGTGTGTGTGTGTATGTATATATGTATATATACATATATATAGATATATATATAGATATAGATATATGCATACACACACATGTACATGTACATGTACACGTACATATACACAAGCACATGCACATGTATATATATATATTATATATATATATATATATATATATATATATATATATATATTATATATATATATATATATATATATATATATATATATCATACATACATACATATATATACACATACATACATATATACATACAGATACATATATACACACTGATATACATATATCTGGATATAGATATACATATATATATATAGACATATATATATATTTATTTATATATATATATATATATATATATATTTATATATATATATTTATTCATTTATTTATGGAAGAAAACCCACAATACAAAAACTAGATTTATTGAAAGTGAGACTACAGTTTCGAAATCCATCTGGATTCCATCTGAAGATGGAATCCAGGTGGATTTCGAAACTGTAGTCTCACTTTCAATAAATCTAGTTTTTGTATTGTGGGTTTTTCTTCCATTGTATCAACACGGAAGAGTGTTTTGCTATTCATATATATATATATATATATATATATATATATATATATATATATATATATATATATATATGTATGTATGTGTATGTATGTATGTATGTATATATGATATATATATATGTATATATATGTGTGTGTGTGTGTGTGTGTGTGTGTGTGTGTGTGTGTGTGTGTGTGTGTGTGTGTGTGTGTGTGTGTGTGTGTGTGTGTGTGTGTGTGTACACACAACACACACAGTCACATACAAACACATATATATATGCACGCCTGTGCATATCTATATGTATGAGCGTATGAGTGTAATGATTTTGATAATAATAATTGGTTTATTGAATCTCATGCAGCCAGGTGCTGAAAATACACATAGAAATACAGAAAAGAGACAAACTATATATACATATACACATATAAACATCAAAATAAACTAACAATCTATAGTAATAACAATAAAAAAATAATTAAAATACACAATAACAAAGGACAAGTGCAAGTACAGGTGAGCAAGGAGCTGGACTGGTAATTGTGGACTAGTGCTCGTAGAAAAGCTAAGGGGGCGGTCCATTAACTAGTGCTCGTTGATGAGTCGGACTAGAGTGGTTACTGTGCTCTGGTGGTAGCGGTCAGTGCGGGGGTCCTGATGGGCACCAGTTTGTTGGCGGCGCGTAGGGCCCGGGGAGGCGGTGGCGCGTCGGAGGGTAGCAGGTCGCGGTGGCGTGGATGACATAGCAGCTTCAGGCCAAACTGCTGCAGTGAGTTGGTGTAGTGTTTGGCGAAAGAGATGAGGCCTAGGGTAGTCAGGGTGCTGTCGTAGCTGGTATAGACAGAACCGAGAATTATCTTGGCCGCCCTTTTCTGCAACCTCTCGAGTTGCAGCAGCTGGGTGGCGGTGAGGGAGGCGGGTGAGGCGTAGATCAGTTTGTGCAGGATGAATAACCTGTGGATACTTTGAAGTTCTAGAAGTAGGACACAGATGGACGCGTGTGTGCGTGTGCGTGTGTGTGTGTGTGTGTGTGTGTGTGTGTGTGTGTGTGTGTGTGTGTGTGTGTGTGTGTGTGTGTGTGTGTGTGTATGTGTGTGTGTGTGTTCTAACGCATTTGCATTTATGTGAGTGTGTATGTGTATGTGTGTGTGTGTGTGTTCTAACAGATTTGCATTCATGTGAGTGTGTGTGTGTGATATTCATATGTCAGTGGAAACAGCCGGGTATGTGACCTCCCTTCACTGGATACGTTTCCGGAAGGAGAGAGCAGCTGCTCCTCTGGACCTGCCAGATGATATAGTGGTTTTCTGGTGATCCAAATCAGAGATCATTACAGCAGGTGTTCAGGGTGATAGAACTCACGTTCCTGCCTCTGCTCCGAAGTTAGATTCTTTTCCATTTTCCGAGTTCCCTAATGAGCTCTCCTCCATCTGAAAATATTCGTGCGAAACTGTCGACTGTTGTAAAGGCCCTACAGGCTTTGTTAGATTTCTCCTCTTATGAAAGTCTCCCCTCCTCTCTCGCCAAAGCCATGCTCTCTCCCATTCTACCCCCCTCCTCTGACCTCATCCTTGTTGCAGCTGCGTCAACCATGGCTCCCGGCATTGTTCCTACGATGCAGCATCAAAATTCTCAGGTTCTAACGTCTCTGTGGACCAATTCTTCGCAAAGGTGGATGCCACAGTAATCCATTCAGGGGTCAGGCGGCCAGAGTGCGACTCAACCACGAAATTCCAGGAGTGGCTGAAGCGCTAATTTCTTTGAATCGTTTACATTTACGACGGTGATTCCAGTGCTGTGTAAAGTAAATGTACAGTTTTGACCTGCCGCCTCCTTCCACTGTTGATGCTTGAGCGTTGATCTCGCATTAATATGCCAGTTGTGTCAATTTTCCTTGTAAAATACCAATTTTACCACCTTTCTTTATATGATGCTTTATTTCTTGTAGCCCAGGAGCATTACATAACATACTGTTATGAATTGGAAAAAAATGGAGGAACCTGATTTCTTCAGGAATGTCTCTTCATCCTTCGTGAGTCAAAATCCATAAAATCCCCTAAAATTCCCTACAAAGTTAACAGATGGGGCAGCAAAACGTATCCAAGATAGCCGCCGTCAGCCGATCTACGGCTATGAATTTTCTACTATATAGCTCATGGGGCATGTAATCCATAAACAAAGGGTTTTGGGCGTGAGAATTTCATTGGTGCTGTTTATTTCCGGATATTTTTGTGTTGTATCCCCTATTTTATTGATTTGCAGGTTCTCACTGAAGCTGGTGAAGAAGCTCCAAAAAGACTGACTGGCGTGAACTATGCTGATGCCAAATTTAAGAGAAATGATA
Organism: Penaeus monodon; assembly: GCF_015228065.2. Classification (NCBI taxonomy): domain Eukaryota; kingdom Metazoa; phylum Arthropoda; class Malacostraca; order Decapoda; family Penaeidae; genus Penaeus; species Penaeus monodon. The sequence continues at coordinate 11,222,928 of NC_051426.1, read as the reverse complement.
AAGTGATATCTCTTGGTGCAGCAAACAATAGTGCTATCGTTCGTGGTCATCAGGTTGAAATCGACCCCATTTCGCTTTTCATTTGTGCCACATGTCTGGTAAGAAATCGTGCAGACATGAAAGATCATCTCAAGCATGAATTCAGCAAACACCCTTTTCGAAAATAGTGTGATGCGTAAAAACACCAAAAGTGTATTTGCCAATGTCCTGAGAGCCTATGTAGACCCTCACCCCATCCTCTTCATGTGATTGATGGAGGGCACATGTACACAGTGTAACTTGGCCAAGTGTGTGCACCTACAAGGATGTTAACAATTATGTTGAATACGTTTTGAACAATTATGGTTCTGAAGCTCTCGTACGTTTTGATGGATACAGTAATCATACTATGTCGACTAAGGTTGCAGAGGAATGTCATCCCACAACCGGCCAGAATGTATCCCGATATTTTATGTAAATTCGACATGTGACTAGCTTTCAGCATGCTGTCTTGGGCAATCGTCAGAATAAAGCTAGGCTCGTCACTGCTCTCATAAAGTTTCTAACTACTGAAGGAGTAGCATGCCTTTATAGCTAGGCAGACACTTGTACCAAAGTTGTACAATGTAAACCAACTGTCCACGACCCTTGATCAACTTCGGTTTGCCCTATACATTAAAAAGATGCCTCTCTCCTACATCGGCAACTGTGAACTATTATGCATGTCATGTTTACCATGCGTTACGGGAATGGTTAGGCAAAGGTAGAAGCTTACAGCCGAGCTGGGCTAGGAGTTGGATGATAACATGCTTGTCCCTGTTCTCACTGACAGACCAGTAGCACCACAGTCCGTATTGCGCATGGTATCATGTGCATGCAAGACAGACTGTGGAAAGAGAAGCAAATACCGCAGAGATGGTCTGGACCGCACAATAATGTGCTCTTCATTCACTTGCCGAAATTGTTCCAATGATTGTCCATCTAAAGGTAATGACGATGACAAATAATCAACAATG
>NC_051426.1:11214433-11216933 GCF_015228065.2 Penaeus monodon | reverse complement strand
CTCCCCAGCAAGCCAGTCAGCACCTGATTAATGATGCGCTGAAAAGATGATGGGGGATCCTTTAACCCAAACTGTAAGGTTTTGAACTCATAATGACCATCATGTGTCGAAAATGCAGTCACCTCTCGACTTTTTTGAGTCAAGGGAATCTGGTGATACCCTTGCCTAAGATCAAGGCAAGAAAAGAACTTACCCCACCTAATCTATGGAGAATGGTATCAGTATGAGGCAGAGGATATCTGTCGTCCCTGATCTTCCCATTAAGCATCCTGAAATCCAGACACAATCGAAGACTGCCATCCTTCTTTTTGGCAGGAACAAGAGGATTATTATAGGTTGACCTGGAAGGTTGAATTATACCACTAGCAACCATTTCTTCCACTTGCCTCTTAATTTCCTCCCCGTGCTTGATAGCAATAGGGTATGGTTTCTTGTAAACTGGGGGTCCCTCGCATTTAATCTCATGGTAAAACCTATTAGATATTATCAAATGTTCCTCCCCCAAAGAGAATGCTTCACTAAATTCATATACAAGACCTGACAAAGCATCATGTTCCCGAGAATACCTAGGGAACACGGCATCAACCTGCTTCAAAGACTTGTCCACCTACCCCTTCCCATTTACTGAAACAGAGCGAATAACCCTTACAACCTGACTAGCCTCTTCCTGGGAAACATCAGCTAACAGGCTAATCTCTCCCAGACAGGTTCTCTTCTCTAGCTCCACGGGACAATATTTCCGATTTGCATACGGAATACAAAACCACCATGTACCATCATTCTCATGTAATGAATCACCCCCTCAGACAAACCCAACGTAGAACCTGTCCGAAGTTGAAACAGCATCGTACAAGCTCCCTCAGGAATTACATTACCCCCCACAATGCCCCACATGAACTTGCCTCTATTACCTGACTCTCCCAAGGAAAGACAGGCCACACCACAGAACTGGTAATCTCCTATGTCAGTCTTTGCACTCCGCCCTCGTCATCACACCACTATCCTTGGTACGGCTGGCACCAGACCATACAGGCGTCCCCGGGGTCTTGGTTCCCCCAATGGTCACAGGGCATACCCCACAAGCAATAGTCACCCCACACAAGGAAGATGACGGCTACGCACAACCTCCACCTCCTGGTCATTTATGACCAAAAATGAAGACTGTGAGGAATAGATAAAATGGTCAGCATCAGTGAAATCCGTACCGATCAGCATCTGACCTGGAAGCTCCCAGGAATCTACAACGAGAAAGCTGTGTGTAACAGTTGTAGAACCTAACTCCAGACTGATCGTAACCTCGCCTCTGTGATGCAAAGGTGAACCTCCACCCCATTGCACCTTCAACCCAGAGGCTCTGCAAACCAGATCACAGCCCTCTAACAAAGAACTGTGAATCAGTGAACATTCAGAACCAAAATCAAGCATTACTCGTGTTGACTTCCCAAGCACTACCCCATCAAAGAGAACAAGCCCTGACCCCAAGGCCAAAACCTTGAGTGTCCTTGATGCTCTAGTCGAGGTATGATGCTCATTATTTGGAGGGACTGGGACCCTCCTTGCCCTTATTGGTATTTTGTTTTTAGAGAAGGGGTAGGTGGGTCCCGTGACATCCTCCTATTCCGCAACGAGAGACACTCCCTTTTAAAATGCCCGGGTTTCCTACAGTAATAACACAGAGCATCCACCGGAAGCTCAGTGGATGTCCGATAACCCACGGCCGAATTCTGGCCGACAGTCCTCGATGCTAACTTCTTCTCAAATCTCCAGCATGAATCCATGAAGTGGCCTTCCACTCCACAAAATGCACATTGAGCCCGTTTAGGATGTGTCGGCCTTGCCACTGCACCCTGTGAGGGTGCACCTGTCACGTGGGTGCCTCTCTGTGCACGAACAGACAGTTTAGGGGTACTACCCCCATCCGCCCGCGGCTTTCCTTGTAGTAACTTATTTGTCTTCTCCCCCTTTGAGGCAGGACCCCATCGGTCTGAGGAACTGCTGCCACCTTCACTGGGAAAGGTGGCAGCAACCTCAACTCCCATGTTTATATCCAGAGCGCCAGGGTGCTCTGCAGCCCATGAATTCCACGCCCGTAACAGCTGAGCAGGATCTTTTAAATCCTCGAACTTCCACTTAGACACAAAACTTTCCGGTAGTTCTACTGTAACTATCATTCCCAACAAGTGTCGAACCATTTCCTCGCTCTGTTTGCTCCCCGCAATTAACTGCGACGTTGTTTTATGCACCCTCTGAAAGAAGGATATTACGCTCTCTCCTTTTTGCCTCCGAGCTCGAATAAAGGAACGCATGGTTGAATGTAAGGATGGCTGCACAGAATGATAGTTACAGAGCATCTCGTTAAGAGAAGTCCAGTCATCCTTGTCGTTTTCTCCTCTCCAAATCCTCGAAGTCTGGAGCGGTTTTCCCCGGAGCTTCTCCTGATCCACCAACACCATAACACCTTTCCATGTTACCCCAGCCATCGCCTCCGTTTTTATATCTA
>NC_051426.1:11169433-11171933 GCF_015228065.2 Penaeus monodon | reverse complement strand
ACACCCTGAAATCTAGGGTCTCTTTTTTATTCTAATCAGCTGATGCGTACATAACTCTACACTACACTACTACTCTACATGTTTCGCATTTTTTAAACTCAAATACCACATTTTCATTGTTTTTTCTACTGGAATTTCATTACCCTTTCTAGATAGGAGACTGGGCGAAGGGATATACCAATTTTTCTTTCTTAAAGCAGAACCGAATAATGCAAACAACTCAAAAGCAAGACTTCCTAACTCGAGTCTCTTCTCTGCCAGATTTACACAGGCAGGTTCCGAGGTATCTGCCCTTCTAGGACGCATTCCGTCGGCGGTGGGATACCAGCCTACCCTTGCGACCGACATGGGCAGCATGCAGGAGCGAATTACCACGACCAAGAAGGGGTCCATTACATCAGTGCAGGTGCGGGAAGCGTGATGGATTTTAAGTTTTTTGAAGCTTTGTTAGTGGTATTTATTATTTTTATTAATATATATATATTTTTTATTTGTTTATTTTTGTCCCCATCCTTTCTCCTCTTCATTGGTCTCATCCTCGTCCTCTTTATCATTTCCTAAAGTAATAATAGGATTGCTATTTTTATTAATGCGACGATGGTATTATTATTATTATTATTATTATTAATATTGTAGTTATTAATCATCATCATTTTATATTATTTAGTTAGAATACGAAATCTTGACGCGCGAAATATCCCGTTTTATTTCGTTTCGTGTTTTTATTATTCGTATTAGTATCAATATCGCTGATTTCCTTTTCTACCTTTGTTACTGATATTATTTTCTTATTATTAGTAAAACAATTATCCCCCCCCCCATTTTTCTTCGTATGCCTGCAAATTGACAAGACTATCCCCCCCCCTCCCTCCTCAGGCCATCTACGTGCCAGCGGACGACCTGACGGACCCTGCCCCCGCCACGACCTTCGCCCATCTCGACGCCACCACCGTGCTCTCCAGGGGCATCGCCGAGCTCGGCATCTACCCCGCCGTGGACCCCCTGGATTCCACGTCGAGGATTATGGACCCAAATATCATCGGCGAGGAGCACTACGCGACGGCCAGAGGCGTTCAGAAGATCCTACAGGTTTGTTTTCCTCTGCGAGGGGGTTTGTTGATTTGGGTTTTGCGTGTTTGGGCTGTGTTTGGGCTGGGCGTTGGGTTGTTGTCGAGAGATTGATGGATTGCGTGGCATATTAGGAATGAGAACACACGTACTCATACTCATACTCTCGCTCTCACTCTCTCTCACACACACACATACACATATACATACTTATACACATACTTATACACACACACACACACACACACACACACACACACACACACACACACACACACACACACACACACACACACACACACACACACACACACCCGACCGACAAAGAATACCACGTATATATTAAGCAATAAAAAAAAATTAATAACACACCCGATTCTCCTTCTGCAGGACTACAAATCCTTGCAGGACATCATCGCCATCCTGGGCATGGACGAGCTCTCCGAGGACGACAAACTGACGGTGTCCAGAGCTCGCAAGATCCAGAAGTTCATGTCGCAGCCTTTCCAGGTCGCCGAGGTGTTCACTGGCTACGAGGGGAAGTTCGTCAGTCTTGAGAACACAATAAAGGTCAGTTTCTCGTCTTGGTCGCTTTTGGTCTTGGGAATAGGCTACTGGTCCGTTTTTTTGTGTCGAGACATTTTTTTTTCTCTCTCTCTCACTCTGATATTATTAGATATGGAAATACTGTTTGTTGTATGCTTAGTTTGTATATATTAAATATAGAGAATTTTTTTCATGATATAGATCTTCAATTAAGAGAAGAATACAATAATTAGACATCCTACCGATTTTTTTTACATATGTTTACATGACAAATTTATCTTAATCATACCTAATATGGACAAAAAAACATTTCAGAGTTTCAAAGAAATCTTAGGAGGGACCTACGACAATCTCCCCGAAGCCGCTTTCTACATGGTCGGCGACGTCACAGAAGTGGAGGCGAAGGCAGCTCAGCTCGCGCAATAGGGGGGCTTTCCTTGTACAAAATAAATTAGATTGAGAAATGCTTTTTACTAATGATTTAGGAGGAAGTCAGGTAGGGTGTGTATAAAAAAAAGAGACGAAGGGATATTGCAGAAGAGTTATAGAGACTTAGGGTTGATGAAATGTCCAATGTTGTGATAAACGCAGAATATGATGGTTTTTAATAAAATGATATTTTGAGTTTGTTTTTCATTGGTGAATTCTTACACAGTTTATATCAAGTTTCATTAACAACAGATAGAAAGTGAAAATAAAATTACATAGGAAGGTAAATTTAATGATTTTTTTTTTTTTCTTTTTTTTTCGAAAGAATCCGTTGCATAGGGTATTACTTTTATTTCATATGTCATATAATCGGTCAGGAACACCTATTTCATTTTGAGAGAGAGAAAAAAAATCAAGTTAATATTAAACAGTTTTAGTTTGCATAAAGTAAGAAAGA
>NC_051426.1:11165840-11169333 GCF_015228065.2 Penaeus monodon | reverse complement strand
CACCCCCAAAACTAGATTTATTGAAAATGAACACATTAGAAATCACCTGGTTTCCTCACAGGGATTTCGAAACTTTTGTCCCTTTTTAAAAAATCTATTTTTGCACTGTGGGTTTTTCTACCTTGGTACACGTATCAAAAATGTGACAAAGCAAAGAAAAAAAAGTATCAACACGGAGTAGTTTTTTAAACCATTCACACACACACACACAACACACACAACACACAAAACACACACACACACACACACACACACACACGCACGCACGCAACACACACACTAAAATACTAAACCCCACACCACCCCCACACACACACACACACACACACACCCACACACACACACACACCCACACAATATATATATTATATATATATAAAATATATATATGTGTGTGTTTGGGGTTGTGTGTGGTGTGTGTGTGTGTGTGTGTGGGGTGTGTGTGTGTGTGTGTGTGTTGTGTGTGTGTGTGTTGTGGTGTATACATATACATATACATACTACATACATACATACATATATATATATATATATAATATATATAAAATTATATATATATATTTTATATATATAAATTTTTGTTGTTAATCTGGGCACACCCCTCTTAGTTATATGGTAGGTGTAGACAGAGCAAGACTTTTCTTCGCCATGAACATTTTGGGTGTGTATCGTTGAAGGATGAGTGCGCATATGGGTGTGAGAGGGTGTATACACGTGCCTTTTAGGGTGTGGGATGTGCTTTGCGCATAGGGGTGTGAGTGTGAGTGCGATTATATGAATACGTGAGTCCCGTGCACATGAACGTCTGCAGCACTGAGGGGGAAAGTAGACCTCATTATTGTTTATAAATACCATAACCTTTGGGTTTTCAACCCTCATTGACGGGTTATATAAATTCTGGCACCAATCAAGGCCGTTTACCTCACACCTCGCACACTCACTGGGCGAAATAATAATAACACCACTCCCAAAAACGAACGTCACTATCCCGGGATTTGATAACTTGCCAAAGACCTATTCTGCGAAAGGGTTTGATAAAAATCCCCAAACCTCTTTTTATACACGTTGTGTTTTATAAATAAAATCAGGTAACTATTATTGGCATAAAGGGAAAATTCATTGGAAAAATGCGAGAGTAGTCCTAGCAAAACCCTAAATCATTTCTTTTAAGTGTAATGATTATGTTCTTTACTATTACCATGGGTTTGGAATTTTTTTACAAATTAAAATTTTTAGCAGTAACAAAGATTGTTTCGTCAGTCTCATTATCATTGGAAAAAAAAATCTCCATAATAACAATATTTTCCTTATCTCGACAGTAGCCAACTTACAGGTAAATAAAGTTCTGAAACAAAGTTAAAACCATAAAACGAGAAAAAAGAAAAAACCAATCTAGAGACAGCGCTCACTTGTGGCTGCCAGAACTTCCGTATCACTCACCGTAGGCGGAACACCCAGCATAGCAACATGGTCCGTCCTCTAAGGGTTGTGCCATATACTACGCTGTATCCTTGGGTTTTTTTATTAAGTTATGTAACTGTGCAACGGTGTGGTTTTATTTAGCTGTTGTTGTTCATTAATTGCCTGTGATAATGAGTAAGGGAAAAATAAAGCTGATAATAATTTTAAAACAAAAATAAAGTAAACAATTTTATATTGTGAAGCCCCAACCCCGATATAAAAAACACAGCAATACTCAGTAATTCACTGTATCATCTTGTACACCATCTTCTTCATAAAAAATCAACAAAGTTCAAACCTGAAAACTGGCCAACAAACAGTAAATAGTGTCGATGAATTAAAAAGACGTGGTATGGTTTATGCGTTAAGTTGCCCAACATATCGTACAGTACGACCGCCTCCACTAACGTTCATCTATCCGGGGCACCACATGTACAGGGCGGAGCGTTTTTACAAGGGCACAACTTCGTATTTGCCATATCCCAAAGCTCCCGTTTTTTTTTAAATTATTTGCAATAAAAATCTTAAAAACCTAGTAGTTATGGGGGGAAAATTAAAAGGCGACAGTTTTTTTATGTGGTGGTTTTAATGCTTAAAAAAACAGGGGCTTGTGTAGTTCTTAGTCCGAGTGGGGGTTGCTATGTTTTTTTTCAGAAATTCTGGGATAGTTTATCCCCTATCCCCAAATGTTTTTTTTCTGTTTTTTGCGGGCTGTTATGCTTATTTGGGGGGCATTTCATGTTTGAAAGTTTTGAAAAAATAAGAATTTTGCTCGAAATTGGAAAGATATGGCGTTTTAATATGAACCAAAATTCAGTCAAATTTTAAAAACTTTCCCCTTTCATCCTGCATACAGTTTTTTCAGCTTTTTCAAATGTTTTTGTTTTTCTTATCCCCTGCCGAAATAGGAGATAGACAGTTGTGATTTTTTTCTGGCCTACGCTGACTTTAGATTTTATAATGAAAGTGGATGTTTGGGTGGTTTCCCGTGTTTGGGAGCTTTTTCTTTACGGTTTGGCACTGATTCATTTCCGCTTGTGACCTTTGGAGGCATGCACTCTGCAAGTAATAGAATTTATAGAGTGAGGAGAGGGGGGGAAGCGGGGGGGGGATAGGGGCGAAAGAGGAAGGGTTTAAGTAAGGGTGGGAAGGGGAAGGGAGAGAAAGAGAGAGTAGTCCCCAAACAAAGGGGAACTACAAACATCTCAATCCACCTTCCTCTCCTTTTCCCCCCCCCCCCCCCTCCCCCTCCCTTTTTCCCCCTCCCTCCCCCTTCCTTCTCCCCCTCCCTCCCTCCCTCCCCCTTTCCCATTATATTATATTTTATATATAATAATATTTTATATATATATTTTAATATATTTACATATATATATATCTGTCTTCCCACTCCTTCACTACACCAATACAGAGTTGGATGGGTGATCAAAAAAAATAATATAATAAAAAATAAAAATAAAAAAAAAAAGGACCAAAAGTATCCACAATAACGGGGGGTTTCCTCCTACTACAAGGGGCGCAAAATTTTTTACAGTCATCTCGGGTGGACCCTTCACCTCTCGCGTGGTATTCAGGGGCCCCCTAGCAAACAGTTGCTGGGGTGCTCTCTCTCCTCTCTCTCTCCTTTTTCTCTCCCCTCTCCTCTCCTCTCTCTCTCTCTCCTCTCTCTTCTATCTATCTATCTATCTATCTATTTTCTTCATCCATCTATCTCTGTCTCTTCTACTACTCCCTGTTTCTCTCTCTCTCTTTCCCCCTTTCTCTTTCTCCTCTCTTTCTTTCTTTTCTCTTTCGATCCTCTCCTTTCTCGTTTTTTTTTTTTCTTAATTCCCCCCCCCTTCTCTCTCTCTCTCTCTCTTCCCCTCGCTCTCTCTCCTCTCTCTCTCTCCTCTCTCTCTCTCTATCTTCTCTCTCTCCCTCTCTCTCTCCTCCCCTCTCTCTCTCTCTTCTCTCTATGTATCTATCTCTATCTCTTTCCCCCTCTCCCTCCCCTCCTCCTCTCTCTATCCGCTCCTGGGCGCCGGGTTTGCCC
>NC_051426.1:11125840-11163340 GCF_015228065.2 Penaeus monodon | reverse complement strand
TCTCTCTCTCTCTCTCTCTCTCTCTCTCTATATATATATATATATATAATATATATATAATTTTATTATAATATAGATTTATTATATATTTATAATTTATATATATATATATTGTAAATATGTGGTATTTGTTTGTATAAAATTATCTACTACACTATCTATCTATATATATATAATATTTATATATTAAAATATATTTTGTATATATTATATATATATATCTATTTTTAATAATATATATTTACACACTTTGTGTATATATATATATATTTTATATATATATAATATTATTATATTATTAATTATATATTATATTATAAATTATATTAAAAATTTTATATTATATATAGATATATGTTTGTGTGTGTGTGTGTGTGTGTGTGTGCGTGGGTGTGTGTGTGTGGTGTGTGTGTGTTGGTGTGTGTTGTGTGTGTGGGTGTGTGTGTTAAATATATCTAAACATATTTGGTAAATTTTGTGTGCATATATGTTATATATATTATATATATAATATATATAAAATTATATATATACTGTGGTGTGTGTGGTGGTTTTGTATTATAAAACCCTATAAAAAAAACTATACTTATAAGATTAATAAGTGTTTGCGAGTGTGTGTGTGTTGTGGTGTGTGTGTGTGTGTGTGTGTGTGGTGTGGGTGTGTAATGCATATTATTACATCTAATTGTTTTTATATACTATATGTATTATAATTGTAATATATAGTATTATTTTTTATTACATACATATATATATATTATAATTTTATTTATTATTATATGTATGTTTTGGGGTGGGTTTGTGTGGGGTTGTGGGGTGTGTGTGTGTGTGTGTGGTGTGTGTGTGTGGTGGTGTTGTTGTGTGTATTTTATATAATATATATATAATATTATATATATATATATAAAAGAAATTTTGGGATGTGTGTGTGTGTACAACACACAAATAATATATATATATATATATTATATATATATATATATTATATATTTTATAAAAATATATTCCACACCCACATACACACACCCAAAACACACACACACACACACACACACACACACACACCAACACACACACGCCGCACACACACACACCAAAACACACACACCACACACACACACACACACACACACACCACCCACACAACCCCCAAAACCACTACACACCCACATTTTAATCAAAATATGTATATTATATATATATATATATATTGATATATAATATAATATATATATATTATATATATTGCTTCATGTATTATTTATGTAAATTTATATATATATTATATTATATATATAATATATATTATTTGGTGTGTGTGTGTGTGTGTTTGTGTGTGTGTGTGTGTGTGTGTGTGTATATATTTTTATATATATATATATATATATATATATATATATATAAAATATATGGGGTTGTGTGTGTGTGTGTATATATATATATTATATATATATACTATATTTTATATATATTAACATATATTATATTTTATATATATATATATATATGTGTGTGTGGTTGTGTGTGTGTGGTGTGTGTGTGTGTGTGTTTGTATGTTTTAAAAATGTATACATATGTATATTTACACAAAACACACACATACACCACACCACACACAACACACACAAACCACACACAACACACACACACACCAACACCCCACACACACTCACAAAAAAAACCTAAAATATATATATATATTTTAAATATTATATATAATATATATACATAAATATATATAATTATATATATAAAATTATATATATATATACATACATATATATATATACATATACATATATATTCATATTATATTTTATATATATATATATATATATATTAAAATATATATATATATATATATATAATATAACAACACACACACATATATATATATTTCAGATTTAACACTTTTAGTTTTCCAACAATTTTGATAGAAACTTCATAAGACATTGATTAATCATTCGTAAAATTTCCCCAAAAGAGTCACTTCATCCAGTCTTCTGGTGAAATGAACCAGCTTCTTTTTTCTGTCAAACTTGATATCAAATGGATTCATGGCCATCAGCGAGGTGGTGGGTGGGCACCTTCGACCTTTTTAAAACGGGGGTTCTCGCTATTTGTAACTCTGTAACGTAGTTTTTCCTCCTCGGCATAAAGGGGGGCGGGAGGGGGTCGGGGGAATTTTTTTTTGTCCTGTGTGTAGTGGGTGTCTGTTTTGCAAGGGAAAAGTGTGGAGAAATGTGGGTTTTTAGATTACGGAGATTGGGTTTTTAGATTACGAAATAGCTACAAAAAAGGGGGTTGAGATTTTGATTATCCCTAATTCGGGGATATGAAATTCCTAAAAGGGGACTGAAAATCAACAAAAACGGATTAAGCAATTCCTAAAAACGAAAAAAGTATAAAAAAATTCACCGGAAAAAAAAAACGGTTTTAAACCAATGGAATGAAGTCTCTGTCGAAACCTATTGATTTTGCGTGTGTTTGATTGTGCTGTGTTTGTTGTGCGCGTGTTGTGTGTTGGGGTTTTGGGGTGTTTTGGTTGTGTTTGGTGTGTTGTTGTGTGTGTGCGTGCTTTTGGGGGTGCGTGCGTTGGCGTGCGGCGTGCGTGTGTTGTGGCGTGTGGTGTGTGTGGTGTGTGTGTGTGTTGTGTGTGTGTGGGGTGTGTGTGTTGGGGTTGTTTGCACTAATTTTAAAATTTTTATTATATATTTTATATTAAAATTATATATAATATATATTAAATTATATATATAATTATATATATATTATATATATTATATTTTTTAATATAATTTATATATTATGTATAAAATTTAAAATATATATTATATATATATATATATATATATTATATATATATACTATATAAAATAATATTCTCTCAAGAAACTTGATAATAAACCGGGGGAACCTGTAGAAGGAAATTTTATAATGTTTTTTTTTCCGTGTAAACATTTGCAATCATAGGGAAAACGTTTTCAAAAAGGGGCAGTGACTATAAACACAGTTTTTCTAGAAAAAAAAATGGAAAAAAAAAAATGATAATCGTTTTAGGCATGATCAAATGGAGTCCATTATTGTGTTTTTATTTGTTGTTAAGTAGCTTAAGCCCGGGAAAATATCGTCGGTCGATAGTGAATAAGGGAAAGGAATTCCTAATACGTCTTTTTTAAAAACCTATGGGTATTTAGATTCTTTTTTTCCCTTTGTTCCCTCGTATCTTTCCATCTCGGGGAAGAACAAACTACCTCCTTCCCCAAATTCTTTAAAACCCCTAAATTTTACGTAGTGTTGAAAGGGAAAGATTTTATTTTATGAATTTTTTAAAATAAATTGTATAAACATGGTATCAAATGCTTTCTCTCTCTATCTATTTTACCCATCTCCTCTCTCTCTGTCTCTCTCTCTTGTTTTCTCTCTCTCCCTTTTTCTCTCTCTCTCTCTGCTCTGTCTCTGTCTCTCTTCCCCCGTATTGTCTTCTCTCTCTCTGTTCTGTCTGTCTCTCTCTCTCTCTCTCTCTCTGTCTCCTTTTCTGTCTCTCTGTCTCTCTCTCTCCTCTCTCTTCTCCTCCCCTTTTCCTTTCTCTACTCTCTCTTCTCTCTTCCTCTTCTCTCCTCTCTCTCCTCCCCCCTCTCTCTCTCTCTCTCTCTCTCGTCCTCTCTCTCTCTTTTTTCTTTCTCTGTGTCTCTCTTTGTCTCTGTGTTCTCTCTTTGTCTCTGTGTCTCTCTCTGTCTCTTTCCCCTCTCTGTCTCTCTCTTCTCTGTCTCTCTCCTCTCCTTTTCTCTCTTCTCCTTTTTCTCTTCCCCTCTCCTCTCATTCTCTCTCTCCTCTCCCTCTCCCTCCTCTCCCTCTCTCTCCTCCCCTCCCCCCTCCCCCTCCCCCTCCCCCTCCCCCCCCTCTCTCTCTCTCTCTCTCTCTCCCCCTTTCCCCCCTCTCTCCTTCTCTCTCTCCCCTCTCTCTCTCCTCTCTCTCTCTTTCTCTCTCCGCTCTCCCCCCCCCATCCCCCCTCTCCCCCCTCTCCTGAAATGGTCACTTTGGGAAGAAAAATGTATTCAAAACCCTTTCTCCTTTGTCCATTCCACGCCAGGGGGCACTCTCACGGTAGGCCGAACACAAACCACAGCAAAGGTCCCCGCGGGCGTCCCTGCCCTGGCCCCCGTAACGTCCCTTCCCCCACGGGACACCCCACGCCCGCCGCGAAGAAGGACACAAGGACAAACGAGTCCCCCAACCGACCCTTTAGAAGCGCACCCCCGACGCCCCAGGTAAAAGGGGCGGAAAGCGCGGCTGGAAAAGGGCCATGGGGGCCCCCAAAAAGCCGTCCGCGCCTCGAAGGCCTCGCGGCGGGGCCCGGGAAAAGGGGGGGGCGACGGGAAGGCCCGGAGGCCTCGTAGCCTTCAAGGGCGCGACGCTGAAAGGACATCATTGCCCCCAGCCGGGGTCCGCAGCCGGGGAAAAAGAGGGGTGATTTTCTTCGCTGACCCGACAAGGTCCGGAAAAGCCGCGCGGCGGGTGAAAAACAGAGGGGAGCTGCGCAAACCCGTGAAGGAAACAGCAGGAAAAAACCAGTCAAGAAGCAGAAACCCGCTGCCTGCTCCAGAACCAGCTCAGCTGCACCAGAACCAGCTGCAGCTGCCCAGAACCGCTCGCGCTCCAGAAACACTGCAGCTGCCCAGAACCAGTGCAGCTGCTCCCGAACCAGCTGCACTGTCCGAACCAGTGCAGCTGCTCCAAACCCCTCACTGCCCCAACCCCTCAAAAGAGAACCAGCTGCCTGCTCCAGAACCATCAAAAGCGAACCCTGCAGCTGCACCAGAACCATCAAGGGAACAAAACCACTGCAGCTGCACCAAAACCCATAAAGGAAAGCAAACCCTGCGCTGCCCCAAAAACCAGTCAAAAACGAACCAGCTGCACTGCTCCAGAACCAGCTGCCTGCCCAAACCCCTGCAGCTCCCCCAAACCAGCTGCAGCTGCACGAAACCGCCAAGGGAAGCAAACCAGCTGCCTCCCAAACCCAGCTGCCTGCTCCAAACCATAAAGGAAGCAGAACCCTGCACTGCACCAAACCACTGCAGCTGCTCCAAACCGTAAAGGAACAGAACCATGCAGCTGCCCAAAAACCAGTCGGGAAAGCAAACCACTCTGCTGACCAACCACTGCGCTCCCCCAGAACCACTGCAGCTGCCCCGAACCACTGCAGCTGCTCCGAACCACTGCAGCTGCTCCAAACCAGTCAAGGAACCAGAATCAGCTCTGCTGCACCAAAACCAGTCGGAACAAAACCGCTGCTGCTGCACCAAAACCCCACTCAGCTGCCCAAACCACTGCACTGCACCAAAACCCTGCGCTGCTCCAGAACCAGCTCACTGCTCCGAACCAGTAAAGGGAAACCAGAATCACTGCTCTGCCCCAGAACCAGCGCAGCTGCACCAGAACCTCAAGGAAGCAAAACCAGCTGCGCTGCCCCAGAACCTTCAAGGGAAGCAGAACAGCTGTTGCTGCTGCCCCAAACCATTTGCCGCACCGCAGAACCTGTCCCAAACCAGTCCAAGAACAGCGGCAGCGGCCCCCGAATCAAAGTTTCCCCAAAGGGGTTTTTGTTGCAACAAGCAATGCTGCTCGCATGGGAAGCCCCCAGCACCCTGTCCTGCAGTAGAACTTCCAAAAACCCCTTTTGAGTAAGGAATTGGTTTTGTCATTGTTCATCATCCCGGGCACCCCACTCCGTCTGGGAAACCTAATGGCAAATTCTGTGGTAAACCCCCCCCTCTTTGCCTTTATCCATTGCAATATAAATATATTTCTGTTTCTATTTCGATATTATATATTTTTTTTCTATTTCGTTTTTTCCCCATTTTTTTTTTAAAAAAAATAAAAGAATTACATTTAAAAATTACCCCAAAAAGTTGCGCAGATTGACTAGGTCAAAAAGGGGGTGGAGCAAATACGTCATCCGTTTAGCCAAAGAAAACCGCTGTGAGATGTCGATACGCTATTAGTGTTTTAAAATTACAAAAAGTAAAAACCCAAATTTTCTTTTTTATTTTGTCCGAAAAGTTCCTTATCATGAAAAGGCGTCAAATGCCTTGGAAAAAATCTCTTATTGCGGGGGGTTTAGCGGGGCCAAAAGAAGGGGGAGCTACCTGGGTTTTATTACCCTGGTTAAAGCTTAAAACTCACTGGAAAATTTGTTGCAGACCCGGGAAAGCCGTTGGGAAAATAACAGCGTCTCGGTGCCTGGTCGACGTGCAAAACAAGGGAAGTCTTCCCCCTATTCTCTGCCCTGGAGGTGGGGGTCGCACCCGGGGGCTCGTGCTGGGGTGGCGCAGCATCTCGGTTCGTTTTGGGCCCTGGGAGTAGGGGATGCAGGGTTTTGGCCTTTTTTCTTTTTTTCTCTCTTCTCTCCCCTCAATCCTCTCTCCCCCATCTTCTCTCTCTCTCTCCTCTCTCCTCTCTCCCTCTCTTCTCCTCTCTCTCTCTCTCTCCTCTTTTTTTCTCTCTCCCTTTTCTTTCTCTCTCTCTTTCTTTCTCTCTCCTTTTCTTTCTCTCTCTCTTTCTTTCTTTTTTTCTTTTTTTCTTTTTCTTTTTCTTTTTTTTTCCCCTTTTTTTTTTTCTCTTTCTTTCTTTCTCTTTTTTCTTCCTTTCCCCCTCTTTTCTTTCTTTTCTTCTCTTTTTTTCTCTCTTTTTCTCTCTTTCTCTCTTTCCCTCCTCTCTCTCCTCCCCCTCTCTCTCTCTCTCTCTCTCTCTCTCTCTCTTTCTCTCTCTCTCTCTCTTCTTCTCTTTCTTTTCTCTTTTTTTTCCTTTTCCCCCTCTTTTTCTCCCCTCTTTTTTTTTCTCTCTCTCTTTTTTTTTTTTTCTTTTTTTTCCCTTTTTTCCCCCCTTTTTTTCCTTTCTTTTCTTCTTTCTTTCTTTCTCTCTTTTTTCTCTCTCTTCTTCTCTCTTCTCCTCTTTCTCTCTCTCTCTCGTCTCTCCCTCTCTCCCCCTCTCCCCTTCTTTCTCCCTCTCTCTCTCCTTTTTTTTTCCTCTTTTTTCCTCTTTTTCCCTCCTCCTTCTCTCTTTCTCTTTTTTTTTCTTTCTTTTTTTTTCTCTCTCTTTCCTCTCTGCTCCTCTTTCTCCTCCTTTTTCTCTCTCTTCTCTCTTTTTCACTCTCTTCTCTCCTCCCCCTCTTCTTTTCCCTCTCTCTCTCTTTTTCCTTTCTCTCTTCTTTCCCTTTCTTTCTTTTTTTTCTTTCTTCTCTCTCTCTCCTCTCCCCCTCTTCTCTCTCTCCCCTCCCCTCTTCTCTCCTCTCTCCTTTCTCTCTTTCTCTCTTTTTTCCCCTTTCTCCTCTCTCTCCTCTTCCTTCTCTTTTCTCTTTCCTCTCTCTCCTTTTCTCCTCTCCCTCCTTCTCTCTCTCTCTCTCTCTCTTCCTCTCTCTCTCTCTCTCAGGTCCCTCTACTCTTCTCCCTCTCTCTCTCTTTTTCTCTCCTTTTCTCTCTGTCTGACTCTCTCCCTCCCCCCCTCTTCCCCCTCTCTTTCTTTTTCTCTCTTTGTTTCTCTCTTTTTCTCTCTCTTCTCTTCTCTCTCCCCCCTTTCTCTCTTCTCTCTTCTGCTCTCTCTTTTTCCTCTCTCTCTCCTCCTCTTCTCTCTCTCGCTCCCCTCCTCTTCCTCTCCCCCTCTCTCTTCTCTCTCTCTCCCTCTCTCCTTTTTCTTTCTTTTTCTCTCCCTTTTTTTCCCCCCTTCCCTCCTCTCTCTCTCTTCTCTTCTCCTCTTCTTTTTTCCCCTTTTTCTCCTTTTTCTCCCTTCCCTCTTTCTCTCTCCTCTTTTTTTCTCTCTCTCTTTTCTCCTCTCTCAATTTCTCTCTTCTCTTTCTTCCTCTCTCTCTCTCTCTCTCCTCTCTCTCTTCTCTTCTCCCTCTCTCACCCCTCTCTCTCGCCCCTCTCCTCTCTCTCCTCTCTCCTCTTCTCTCTCCTCTCTCTCCTCTCTCCTCTCTCTCTCTCTCCCTCTCTCCTCTCTCCTCCTCTCTCCTTCTCCCTTCCCCCCCCCCCCTTCCCTCCCCCCTCCCTCCCCCCTCCCCCCTCCCTCCCCTTTCCCTCACCTCCCCCCCTCCCTCACCCCCTCACCTCCCTTTCTCTCTCTCCTCTCTCTTCTCTCCTCCCCCCTTTCCCTCTCTCTTTCTCTCTCCTCTCTCCCCTCCTCTCTCTTTTCTCCTCTTCTTTTTCTTTCTTCTTTTCTTTCTCTCTCTCCCTTCTCTCCCCCTCTCTCTCTCTCCCCTTCTCTCTCTCTCTCTCTCTCCTCTCCCCCCTTCTCTCCTCTCCTCTCCTCTTTCTCTCTCCTCTTTTCTCTCTCTCCTCCTCTCTTTCTCCCCCTCTCTCTTTTTCCCTCTCTCTCTTTCCCCTCTTTTCTCTCTTTCTCTTTCTCTCTCTTTCTCTCTCTTTTCCTCTCTTTTTCTCTCTCTTTCCCTCTCTCTCTCTCCTCTCTCTTTCTCTCTCCCCTCTTCTCTCTCTCCCTTCTTCTTTTCTCTCTTCTCTCTCTCTCCCCTTTCTCTCTTTCTCCCTCTCTCCTCTTTTCCCCCCCCTCCCCCCCTCCCTCCCCCTCCCTCCCCCCCTCCCTCCCCCCCCCACCCCCCTCCTCTCTCTCTCTCTCTCTCTCTCTCCCCCTTTTTTTTTTCATTCTTTCTCTCTCTCCCCTTTTCTTTTTCTCTCGCTCTTTTCCCTTTCTTCTCCCCCCCAACCTCTTTCTCTCTTTTTTTTTTTTTTTTTCTCTCTCTCTCTGTCTCTCCCTATCCTCCTCTCTCTTCTCTCTCTCTCTCTCTCTCTCCTCTCTCTCTCTCTCTTTATATAATTAAAATTATATAAAATATATATATATATATAATATAATATTATATATTATATATAAAATTTATATAAAACATTGCATACATACATATAAATTTTTAATATATATATATTTATAAAATTATATTTATTTTAAATATAAAATTTTATAATAATACCTAAAATTAAAAATTTTTATATATATATATAATATATATTTCTTTTTTTCGATCAAATTTAAGGTGTTTGATAACACTTGAACTTTTTTTTTGACATTGGTTTAAAATTATTGATATCTTTTCAAGGGGAAAGCTAATTTCTTCATCACAACCTATTCTTTCTTCCCTTTAAAGACTACATGATTCTATATGGAACCATTTAATGTTATAAAATCCTCCATATGCAGTTCTCCCCAAATTTACGAAAAAAGGCAAACAGACTAATTAGTATTCTTTCTTTTTCCACAGGCGGGAAAACAGTACAAAAATTGCCTTTGGGGGGCACAGAAGGGCCCTTTTAAACGTGGGCAAAAGTGCGATTCCGGCAGTCCCCCTTTCAATTCCGTTGGTCCGTCGACACTCGGCAGAATCAGAATGTTTCGTAAAAAAGGATTTTGGGTTGTATCTGTCTCGTTAGGTTGTGTTGTTTCGTGTGTTTTATAAAACGTGGTATTTGGTATTTGGGTTTGTGCGAGTTTTTTTGGTTTGTTTTTTTTTTTGGGAAAACGATCTTTTATGTCTCTCTCTCCCCCTCTCCCATCTTCACTCATTCCCGCCCCTTCTCCCTCTTTCCCCCCCCGTACGTTCCGCCCTCCCCCCTCCTTTCCCTGTCTCCCTCTCCTCCTTTCCTTTTTCTCTCCCCTTTCCCTCCTCCCCTTTTTCCCTTCCATCCCCCCCCCTCTCTCTATCTCCTTCCATCCCTCTCTCCCTTCCCTTTTCCCCTTCCCTCCTCCCCCCCTTCTCCATACTCCCCCTTTCCCCCCCTCCCTCTCCTTCCCCCCCCTTCCCCCTCCTTCCCCCCTCCTTCCCCCACTCCCCCTCCCTCCTTCCTTTCCTTTTCCTTCCTTTCCTTTCCTTTCATTTCATTTCTTTTTCCCTTTTCCTCTCCCTCCCTCCTTACCTTTCCCCCCCTCTTTCTTTTCCTTTTCCTTTTCCCTTTCCTTTCCTTTCCTTTCCTTTACCTCTCCCCCCCTCCTTACCTCCCCTCCCTCCTTTCCTTTCCCTCCCCCTCTCCACCAACCTCCCCTTGCAGGGGACCCCCTCGACAGAGGGACCCATCGACTCCACGCCTTCGCCGCCCTCCACCAGCGCACCGGCTTCGAGGAATATTTTAACAGGGGGTCCTTGTCCGGGCATCAAGGTGGGGGACCTGCTGGCCCCCTTTCTCGAAGGGGGGAAAATTGGTAAATTGCGCCCGGGTCTGAAACTTTTGTTGACAGGGGATGATGTATTGGGTGTATTTTATATGGCATGCGTCTGGGTCGGGAAAATTTGGGGTAGACTGAGAACTTGGAGCTCTTTGGGCCCAAAGACCTTTTAAAAATTTTGGAAGTTCTGTAAAGTAAAGTTCGTTGTCAATTCCTTTCTTCACCTTTTTTTTGCCCAGTATCCTAGACCTGTACCTTTACCTTGGCTAATTATAATAAAAATCCCACAAACAATTTCACAGTGTACGCAAAGAAGCCCAAACCCCGAACCAAGGACTTATCATCAAACTCACTACCCTTACAACCCCCCAGGTTTTTTCGGGGTGCGGGCGTGGCAAAACCGACTCTTAGGGACCTCATCAATAACGTGGCCCAAAAGCTCTGGGGGTACTCTGTTTCGCCGGCGGGGGGAAGAGGACGCGCGGGGGAAATGACTGTACCATGAATGATTGGTCCGGATCTTTTTCACTAAAGGTGTACTCTAAGGAAAGTGTGGGGTCGGCGTGGGAGATAAAATGACAGCTTTTGGGTAATGTGCTTTTTAAAAGGGTTTCTTAGCTTTTTCCAATGGTGGCTCAGGGGAATAGCTTAAATAATTTACAAGCGGGTTTAGCCTACAATTACCTGACATTTTGTTTAATTATTCATATACCACAAAAATTTCTCGTCAGGGAATGAATGTTGAATAATGTATTGTAGCTGATCGGATATTTTATCTTTTTTATCAGTAATAGTAAAACGACTTTTGGAAAATCTATAGGTAGCTATTAGTATGAGGATTGTCAGAAAAAACTTTATTTTTGTCAAAAAGTCAAAATAAAAAAAAAAAACCGGGATACTCTTCCAACAAAATAGTACTATATTAAAAACCGATTACCCCCCCGGGCCCAAACATATTCCCCCATCTTTCAGGGCAAGCTACGTACTAACACGTAACACCACGCAGGTCCCCCGTGTACGCCAGATAACGAGCCCCCAGGTGCGCGAGCTCCGTGGCACTCACCCGGGTCACTGTGGCGGAGTATTTCCGAGAGAAGAGGGCCAAAACGTGCTGTTCTTTGTGGACAACATTTCAGGTTAATATTTTCTTGAATTTTTTTTTGTTTTTTGTTTTTTTTTTTTTTTTTTCTTCTTCTTCTTCTTTCCCTTAACTATTATTTAAAAAATAGGGGAAACTTTTTTGTGATACCCTGTCTTGATCTTGTTTTTAAAACATGACGCCATCACTATACGGGGTAACACCCTAATCTAGGGCCCTTTTTTTTTATTCTAACAGCTATGCGTAATACTCTACCTAACTACTACTCTACATGTTTCGCTTTTTTTAAACCCAAAATACCACATTTCATTTTTTTTTCTACGGTTTTTCTTCCCTTTTTCTAGATGGAACTGGGCAAAGGGGATCCCAATTTTTCTTTCTTAAAAAGCAGAACCGAAAATGAAAAAACAACTCAAAAGAACTTCCTAACTCGAGTCTCTTCTCTGCCAAATTTACACGGGCAGGTTCCGAGTATCTCCCTTCAACGCATTCCTCGGGGGTGGGTACCAGCCTAAACCCCTTTCGACCGACATGGGGAGCATGCGGGGCAATTCCACGACCAAGAAGGGGTCCATTACCAGTGCAGGTGGGGAAACGTGAAAGGATTTTAAATTTTTTAAGCTTTGTTGTGGGATTTTTTATTTTTTTTTAATATATATTTTTTTTTATTTTTTATTTTTTTTCCCCATCCTTTTTTCCTCTCTGGTCCTCCTCGTCCTCTTTCATTTCCTAAAGTAAAAATAGGATTCTATTTTTATTAAGCGAGATGGTTTATTTTATTATTATTTTTTAAAATTTTAGTTATTAATCATCCATTTTTTTATTTAGTTAAATACGAAATCTTGACGCGCGAAAATCCCTTTTATTTCGTTTCGTTTTTTTATTAATTTGTATTAGTATCAATATCGCTGATTTCCTTTCTACCTTTGTTACTGATATTATTTTCTTATTTTTAGTAAAAAAATTACCCCCCCCCCCCATTTTTCTTCGTATCCCTAAAAATTGACAAGACTACCCCCCCCCCCCCTCCCTCCTCGGCCATCTACGTGCCAGCGGACGACCTGACGGACCCTGCCCCCCCCACGACCTTCGCCCATCTCGCGCCACCACCGTGCCTCCGGGGGGCCGCCGACTCGGCATCTACCCCCCGTGAACCCCTGGATTCCCGTCGGGGATTATGGCCCAAAATATCATCGGCGAGGACACTACCACGGCCAAGGCGTTCAAAGATCCTAATTTTGTTTTCCTCTGCGGGGGGGTTGTTGATTTGGTTTTGCGTTTTGGGGGCTGTGTTTGGGCGGGGCTTTGGGTTGTTGTCGAAGATTGAGGATTGCGGGGCTTTAGAAAGAAAACACGTACCATACTCATCTCTCGCTCTCACTCTCTCTCCCACCAATACACTATACATCTTTAAAACATACTTATACACACACACCAACACCAACACACACCCACACAACCCCCCACACACACTAACACACACACACCCACCACACAAACACACACACACACACACCCCCACCACACACACACACACACAACCCGACCGCAAAGAATACCACGTAATTTTAAGATAAAAAAAAATTAAAAACACCCCATTCTCCTTCTGCAGCTAAAAAATCCTTGCAGGGCATCATCGCCATCCTGGGCATGGGCGAGCTCTCCCGGGGCACCAACTGGGCGGGTCCAGGCTCGCAAATCCGAGTTCATGTCGCGCCTTTTAGGTCGCCGAGGGGTTCCTGGTACGAGGGGGGAAATTCGTCAGTCTTGAGAACAATAAAAGGGCAGTTTCTCGCTTGGTCCTTTTGGGCTTGGAAAGGGTACTGGTCCTTTTTTTGTGTCGAACATTTTTTTTCTCTCTCTCTCACTCTGATTTATTAGATATGGAAAAAACTTTTGTTGTATGCTTTATTTGTATATATTAAAAATAAGAATTTTTTTCATGATATAGATCTTCAAATTAAAAGAAGAATACAATATTAGACATCCTACCATTTTTTTTACATATTTCTGACAATTTATCTTAAATCATACTAATATGGAAAAAAAAATTTCAAGTTTCAAAGAAATCTTAGAGGGACCTACGACAATCTCCCCGACCCGTTTTTCTACATGGGGGGCACGCCCCCACAAAGTGGAGGCAAAGGGCAGCTCACTCCGAAAATAGGGGGGCTTTCCTTGTACAAAATAAATTAGATTGAGAATGTTTTTTACTAATGTTTAGGGGGAAAGTCGGGTAGGGTGTGATAAAAAAAGAGACAAAGGGTTTTTCAGAAATTTATAAGACTTAGGGTTGATGAAATTTGCCCCAATGTTGTGATAAACGCAAATTGAGGGTTTTTTAAAAAAATGATTTTTTTGATTTTTGTTTTTCTTTGGTGAATTTTTACACAGTTTATTAAATTTCATTAAAAACGATAGAAAGTGAAAAAAAAATTTCATAGGAGGGAAAATTTTAATGTTTTTTTTTTTTTTTCTTTTTTTTCGAAAGAAACCCTTTTCATGGGTATTACTTTTATTTCATATGCATTAAACGGTCGGAACACCTATTTCATTTTGAGAGAGAGAAAAAAAAATCAAGTTAATATTAAACAGTTTTAGTTTGCATAAAGTAGATGAAAGATAGTTCTTACATGATTTACTAAGTAGTGACGCAGAGCCAGCCAAAAGTATAGTGACGCGAGCTGCCAGTCTGCGGTTCCTCACGCCTCATTAAGGAAAAGGGAAAACTCCAGCGGCGCCGCTGGAGCCAAACCGTATTCGTCTGTCGTTCCTCTGGATCCATCACGCGGGGAAAAGGGGAAAGCTGCAGCCGTTTCTCACTTTTACCCCGGCACTGACAAGAAATCCCAAAAGGCGACATCAAGTTGGGTCATGCCTATATATATATATATAATATTATATATATTATATATATATATATATATATATTACATTACATATATGTATATATTTACAGATCCATATAACTACCTGGGCATATATTTGGCCGTAAACACTGTGTGTTTGTTCATTTATTATTTATTGGTTTATTATATATATACGAATTTGTATATACATAGATATATACACGCATACATATGTATATATATATATATATAATTATTATATTATATATTATTTATATTTTATTTATATATTTTTATTTTATATACTAATATATTAAAAATATTATTTGGATTTATAGGGGGATGTATATATAATATATATATATATATATCTCTCATAAGGGGCTAACCCGAGGGGGGCGCGGGCCCCGCTCCCCCTTCCTTCCAGCCACGAGGCCCCTCGGGCGAGCCCCCGGGGCCAGGGGCCCCTCTCTAGTTCCTCACGACAGTCTCGCGAGTGCCCAAGATGATCTCCTAGGCTTCCCACAGGTCCCCTCCACCCAGGGTTGTCTCTGAGAGCAACCCTGGGGGGCGGGTCGTCCATAGGGAGGCGAGCTGGTGGCCTATACCTGAGTTGGCGATCCCGGATTATCAATAACAGGTCCCATGCAGTCTCCGGTTTAACCGCCCTTGGACACGTGGTCCGCCAATGTACCCCATGACCGGGGAAAGGGGCTTGTTTTCAAAAGGCCAAGGCGGACTCCAACACTGGATACGTCCAGGTTTCGCTTTTCCCTAGAGCAAAACTGGAAATATCAAGGCCTTGAAAACACCCTTGGTCCTTCTGCAAGGTAAACCCGATCTCCAAAAGCTCTTTTTGATGATTCATGGGTCCTTGGGCCCGACCAATCCTCTACTGACTTCCTGGCTGCAACCCAAAATAGGACTACGCTACCAAGGGTTTAAAACTTTCTGTGACTTTTAAGTCCCCCGCAACATGGGTCGACTGACGGGGTTCCCCCAACCGGGCCCCCCAAATCCTGAATCTTTGGGCTTGGGCCAGGAGACCTTAGGCCCAGGGGGTTCGCCTCATTGCAAATGCATCAAGAGCCGCCACAAGGACTCCAAGGACTCAGATAGGAGGCAACATCGTCGGGCAAAAATAAAAGGCCGAACCCCCTTTAAAATTTTCCTAGTGTTGCTCCCACTGACTTTGGCTATAGCTTGCTCTTTTCCATCCTACAATTTGAAATGGGGTGCAAGGACCAGCTTGCCTCCCCCTGAATTTAAAAGGGGAAAAGTTCGACACCCCCCCACCACATTTACAGAAACTTTCAGTCCCGTATAGAGGCTTGCTATCATGCCAATAATCTTGTGGGAAAATTCCCCCCGGGCCCTCGTTCCCCCATGGTTCCCGATGCACCGAGTAAAACCCCTTCTTGGTCGAGTAGGTCAAGAAACCCCCCCAAACTCACGACGGCGTTCCACAATTACTCAAAGCCTAGTAACGGTCTTTGTGGACTTGAAGAGAAACCGACTGCTCCGGTCTCTTGCCTCATAGGTGTTCGGATCCTTTTTTCAAAAAAGAAATATTATATTATATATATATATAATAATATATATATATATATTATATAATATATATATTTATAAGGCCGCGGGGCCCAAAGGGGTTAGAGCATGGGACTCCAATACTTCCGAACGGCAATCTGAGTTGAGGGCTCGTTCACCGCCGGCGCGTTTTTCCCCTTTGGGGAAAGGGAAATTTCACCTCGATTCCCTCCTTTCCGCTGGGGGCCCAAACCCCGTCAATTTAGTCCCGGGTAAATAGAGATGGTGACTCGAAAAAACCCCGGGGCGGAAGGCAAGGGAAAACCACCGCTCTAATTGCCAAAAAAATCATAAAAATCCAGATCGCCAACGTCCTTGTAGGACAGGGCACTTAAAAAAAAATATATATATATATAGATAGATAGATAGATAGATATCTTGCAGCATATCTAAACATCTAACGCTTTGACACATTGTTTGATGTTGTATCGTGGTCGCTGCAAAACACAATATCATTGTACTGACATACAAATTTTTGAAAGAAAAACGAGATGGTATTTTCCTTAACTTCACATGAAGAAGTGGAAACTTGAAATTGTATTTCACAGGTACAGTCAAAACATTTTTTTCTTATCGCATGCATTGTTCTTCATACGGAAAGTAGAGGTTGCAATAGGTTTTGCATATTATCTTCTCGTATCCACCTCGAGTGATCCCCGTTCCGATCAGACAACTTTTAAACCCAAATGTCAGGGGCCCTTTACTTTCTTGCTGATTGTTTATATAACAAATCATACATCCTTTTTCTCTGATATTTTAAACTGGAAGAGATACAGATGATTTAAGATTTCATACCATCAGTCCCGCCCCATGTGCTGGGACACTTAAAAAAGCATATCCAGCGCCCGTCTGTTTAAACTTTTTTTAAAACCCAAATTAAATGAATATGTTTTTGGTATACTGCTAAAAGGGGCACAGAATTCTTTGTACTCTTATTATTAATTTTGTTCAAAAAACTTCGAGTAAATCGTAATCAATGAAATATATATCCCTCTCTGAGACTATTGAAATTATTGAAAATTTCGCCTCTGGCTGCTGCCTAAGTGTATCCTTTTTTATCAAAGAAAAGGGTACGAACTTATATAAACGAAAAGATTTTCCAACAGGTTACAAAAATGTCGCATAAAAGGCAATTTTCAAAGTGTATCAGAGAGATAGATTTCGAAAATGCTAAAAATGCAAGCAATTAAAAATTGTAGAAGATAGATTATAGATACTGATATGTTAATAGGTTTGAAACATTTCAGTATGATATATGTATCATGTATATATATAATATAATATAATATATATATAAAATTATATATTATATATATATATATATTATTTCCCCGTGGTTTCTTTGCTTTTGATCTTTTTGAATTAACCATAGGGTTTTTTTATGGTACCCTCGGGATATAGATCATCTGGGGGATTTTAAAATACGACATTCCCTTCCCAATTTTATTTCCTCAAAATGCAATTCACAAAAAAAAAAAAAAAAAACTCGTGTTTTGCAGTATTGTCGTAAAATGTGGGTGGAACGGGTAAAGGTTTCCACCCTTAGATTCAGGCACCTAGTAATTCGCCCTAAAGGAGCCACTGGGGAGCGGGCTGCACTATCAAAATGTAGCCCGTTCTAAAAATGGGCTGATAGAAACAAGTTAATTTTAAACATTTTCCTTCCATCACTTCGTTCATTGCACTTCACGCTTTTTTTCTTAAATCAATTACCCAACTAATACAGGAAATACAAAAGTGTAAAAAAACTTACAAGTGTTCGGGTTGGAGCTCGGAATAGAGGGGCAACCATAAAAGGGAAACCACCGACCTGGTTGCTAGGCTTTGGGTGGACCGAAGCGCCGTCCAAGGGGTAAGGGTGAAAAAATGAACCTTCCTCAAAACGCACCCCAAACCCCCAAAAACACCCACGCGCAATGAAATAGTGAAACCATCACTAAAAGAAAACCCACATTTATATTTACATATATATATTTTATATAATATATATATATAATATATATATATATATTATCTTACTGAAAAGTTTTTAAACAATTTCCCTATCATATCTTCAAACTATCTTATGTCTATAATTTTTTATATATAATATATTATATTATATTATATAATATATATTAATATTATATATATTATTGGGGGGCCCCGGGGGGCCGAAGGTTTGGCGTCGGACTCAAGACTGTCAGACGGCATCTGAGTTCGAGGTTCGATCACCGGCCGCGCGCTGTTTCCCTTGGCAGGAAATTCACCTCGATTGCCTGCCTGCCAGGGTGGGCCCAAACCCGCTCAAGTCATGCTGGTCCCAAGCCCGGATAAATAAAAGAATGATTATCTAAAATGTACCACCGGCACTTTCCGTGGAAGGACTGGGGGCCCTACCACGTACTCTTCCAAAGCATCACAAAAATGAAAACAAATTAATTCATGCTGTGACCACGGGGGGCTCGACTGAAACCCCCGTTAAAAGAAAAATATATTTACATGAATTAAAAACCACCATCAATCGACTCGACTTAGGGATTACTGACTTTGTCAGTGCCCGGCTAAAGAAAGTAGGGGCTAATTTTCTGCCCATAAAAGCAGGGTCCCTCGCTGAGGATCCAAGGAATGCCAAAAACCGATACGGGTTTTGGGACCACGGGGTCGCAGGATTCCGAACGGTTACAAACGCAAAGAGCTGTCCTAAGCTCCGGCTCCGGGGGGGTTTTTTCCCAGGTCACCTCGAAAACCCTTTTCACTCAAATGCAGCAAGGCATTTTAATTGTTTGGTAGGGTGAATTACTTTTTATTGTGTGGCGTACATGCTGTTTGTTATGAAATTTACACCCACACACATGTATATTATATCATTATATTATATTATTATATTATATATATATATATATATATATTTATATATTTTAATATTATATATAAAATTATATATATATATATATTATATTGATATTATTGATATTTCAAATTTCATGATTGAAGTAAAAGTTGGGAAATATTCATTGCCCAAAAATGGTGAAGCGGACACGGATGAAGAAGAGCAAAGGGGGATCAGGAGCAATGGCTGTGGAAGCAAATAGGGGGAACAATGCCTGTACCTGTTGACCACCTGCTGTCCTCCAAAGTGCCCGCGCGTTTCGTACCCTTTTCCCCAAAACCCCCCTGCAGAAGGTCTGAAGTCGAGGCTTTTAACAGAGGCAAAGGGGGGCACACTTACTTTTTATCATTTAAAAATACATTTCACAGGCAATACATTGTTCAATTCCATTTTTCGCTTAAAAATTTACCCGCAATACAAACATCGAATAAATTTAAAGCGGGACAAAAAAGACTTAATTTGTTTAGAAAAATGCTGTGCATCAATAGCATGAAATTTTAGTCTCCCCAACATTCCTTCGCATTAGGATGTTTATCAATTTTAAACCAAAAAAATATTTTTTTTTCGGTTTCATATTTCATCATTGGATACATTCTTGCATAGAAGTCTTAAATAAAATTTTTTGTTGGTTGATTCGCTCCTTTTTTCAGTAGATTTCCATTTTCTATAAGCGATCTAAAAAAACTAAAAACCTAGAATGTCATTTTTTAACACTCCCTTTTGGAAAGGGTTGTTATTGCTACTATCCTATTATTTTTTTTGTTGATAACATTTTTTGTATAATAACCATGAATATTTGTTGTGTGTGTGTGCTTGTGTGCGTTGTGTGTGGTGTGTGTTGGGTGTGTGTGTGTTGTGTGGTGGGGTGGGGGTTTGTGTGTGTGTGTGTGTGTGTGTGTGTGGGTGTGTGTGTGGGGGTGTGTGTGTGTGGTTGTGTGGTATGCACATACACAAAAAGTTATATTATCTTTCATTTGTTATCAAAATCTTTGTTATCACTCATATCTGTTTTTTATCTTTTCAATTTTTTTTTCAAAATCACTTGTTGCTCTCATTTCACCCCAAGTTTACAAAGTGCTTTCTTTCGGATATCAAAAAATTATTTTAAATTTTATTTACCCCCAATTACGTTTGGTTTAGCTCTGTAGAATGTAATGAATTTACTGTTAATTTAAAGTTTTAAAACCCCTGTTTTTTTGCATGTATTACATAAACTAGTTCCCAAGCCTATTATTTTCTTTTCTTACACTGTATGTACTTGCATAAACACAAAAAAATGATAGATGTGTGTTTTTTGTGTGTGTGTGTGTGTGTGTGTTGTGTGTGTGTGTGTGTGTTTGGGGTGTGTGGTGTGTTGTTGTATCTGTTAAGTGTGTTTGTGTGTGGTGTGTGTTGTGTGTGTGTTTGTGTGTGGTGTGGGTTGTGTGTTGGGGTGTGTGTTGTGTTGTGTGTGTTGTGTGCATGTCTGTGTTGGGTTCTCTACCCCGTAAAAAACTTCCAAAACAATACTTCTTTGTTATTATTCGATCCATCTTGTTTTCTAAGTTGTGTGTAGTTTTTTTCCCTCCCTGTTTATAGCCTTTCACTGGGTAACCAAACAAATTATTAAATTTTTTCTTTTTTTTAATTAAATTTTTAATTTTCCATTAACCTTGTCGGGTTTTTTTTAAATTCTTTTGTTAATTTTGGTTTTTTTAACTCTTTTTTTATCATTTTTTTATTTGGGTTTTAAAGGCTTTTTTGTGTATTTTTTTTGGGGGTCATCTTATCATCATCCCACATTTAGTAAACCACAAGTAGTCTAATTTATTATTTTATTTTGTTGTTCTTGTTGTTGTTTTGTTTGTTGTTGTTATTTTATTATTATTTTTTTGTTTTTGTTTTGTTGTTTTTGTTGTTGTTGTTTTTGTTTTATTTTTTTAAATTTTATTATTATTATTATTTATTATTATCTTTATTATTATTATTGTTTTTGTTGTTGTTGTTTTTGTTTTTTGTTTTTAAAAAAATTTTCATGATCTTAAATGCACATTTTTTTTACTATCTGTCATTACATGATTATATTTGTTGATCTTCTTATGACATAAATATCATCATTTTATTTTTCCCTATTTTACATAATTCCTGAGAGGAAATGTTTTAAACCCTTTTACACCGGAATTTGGGGCCCGGGAAATTTCTAGCTGTTTTTTTTAGTTTTTAAAAGGGATTCAAAACACTTTTCCCATGTAATTTTACGTCCCCGACATTGAAAAAAAAAAACGAAAAACATTGGGATAAACATATATACCTGATTAATTTGTTCGGTTTTTTTGTGTATTATTTCGGTCTTTTTTTTTTTTTTTTTTTTTTTTTTTTTCAAATTCTTTAGAAAAATTTCGGATTTTTAAAATGGAAACCCCAAGATTATATTATTATATCTATGGGGTTTTTTTTACTATTAATTCTCTTTACATTATATTGGAAATAAGAATTATAGAGGGCCATAACTGGGTCTTCTTAAAGGAAAAATATTATAATATTATATTATATTAATTATATATATATTTTATATTAATTACTAATATCAATATCTATCTATCATCTATCTAGCTATTTTCTATCTATCTATTTACTATCTATCTTCTATCTATCTTTTATTATCTATCATCTATTATATATATATATATATTATATTATATATATAATATGTTATATTAAAATTATATATATATAAATTTTTATATAATATATTTTATACATAATAGATAGATATGTGTTTGTGTGTGTGCCTGTATTATGTGCGTTTTTAATATTATATAATTTATATATTATATATATATAATTATATATATAATATATATATATATATAAAATGTGTGTGTGTATATTTAAAATAATAATATTATTTATATTTAATATTATATATAATTATATTAAAATTATTAAATTTTTACAACACAAACCACACACACACAAACAACAAACACACTGTATGTAATAGATAAATCTTTTGTTAGTATATAGATATATGTCATACTATTGTGTATGAAATATTTTATATATATATATATAAATTTTATATATATATATATATATGTTTGTGTGCGTGTGTGTGGTGTGTGTGTTCGTGTGGTGTGTGTGTGGTGTGTGTGTGGTGTGTTTGTGTGGTGTGTGTTGTACATTAAAATTAAATATTCTATATAAATACAAACTACAACCACACCACATATTATATAATATTATTATATTATATATTATTATACTTATATAATTTTAATATATTAATATAATATATATATTATATTTTTTGTGTTTTGTGTGTGGTTGTGTGTGTGTGTGTGTGTGTGTGTGTGGGGGTGTGTGGTGCGTGCGTGTACATATTTTGTATATATTCATTATCATATACATACTATTATATATATATAATAATATATATATATTATATATTATATTTGTTGTTGTGTGTGGTGTGGGGGGTGTGTGGCGTGTGTGGTTTTGGGTGTGTTTTGGTGTGTGTGTGTGGTGTTGTGTTTTGTGAAATGTGTGTGTGGTGTGTGTGTGTGTTGTGTGTGTGTGTGTTATTGTGTGTGTGTGTGTTTGTGTGTGTGTTTGTGTATATGTGTGGTGTGTGGTTTTGTATTGTGTGTGTGTGTGTGTGTGTTTTGGGTGATAGGTGTGTGTGTCTTCCCAACCTTATTTCTATTTCATCCAAACTCGACCTAAAAATCGTTCCAAAACAAAAGAAAAAAAAGAAAACACGCGGCATAGCTGATTGCCATGTTGCAATGCATGTTTTTACTTCCTGTCCAAGGGGGGCCCCCTTTCGCACGCATTCATAAACAGGGCATTATTTTTTTGCTCAATTCAATGGTGATTGTGGAATTTGGTTTTTCCTGAAACTTTGTTGTTTACGATTGGGGTTTTCGCGACTCAGGTTTACCCTTTTGCATTTCTTTTTCTTTTAAGTGTGTTTATGTATTCTCTATGTTTTCTCCCTCTCTTTTTGCTCTCTCTCTCTCCTTTTTTAATATATATATATATATATAATTTTATAAAATTATATATATATTTATTTGTTTCATATATATATATAATATAATATATATATATATATATATATATTTATATATATATATGTGTTGTGGTGTGTGTGTGTGTGTTGTGTGTGTGTGTGTGTGGTGTTGGTTGTGTTTTTGTTGGGGTGTATGTGTTATGTGTTTGTGTGATGTATGTGTGTGTGTGGTGTTGGTGTGGTTTTGTGTGGTGTATGTGTGTGTGTGTCATTGTGTGTGTGTGTGTGTGTGTGTGTGTGTGTGTGTGTGTGTGCATTTCTGTGTTGATTCTCTACCCCGTAAAAAATTCCAGAACTATACTTTTTTGTTATTATTCGCCCATTTTTTTTCTATCGTTTTTGTATTTTTTTTTTTCCCTCCTTTTATAGTTTTACACAGGTAACCAAAGAATTAATTATATTTCTTGGTTTACTTAAATTTTTAATTTTCCATTAGGGGCATGTGTGTAGGGGAAAGAAAAACACTCGAAATGTTATCACATTGTTTTTACAGTCCAAAATTTTTCTGATCATTTTATCACTTTTAACACGGTGGAGGGATTTTTTTTCTAAAATTAGTATTCGTTTTAAAAACCCTATCAAATTTCAAAGGTGGGGCTTGTGTGTGTGTGTGTGGGGTGTGTGTGTGTTGGTGGTGTTTGTGTGTGTGTGTTTGTGGTTGTGTGTGTGGGGTTTTTGTTGTTTTAAAATATATATTATTTTATATATATTATATATATAATATATTTTTATATATAATAATATGTATACCACCATCATATATTGATTTTTTCTACAGACCAATTTTATAAGAACGAGAATTGAAATACTAGAATAACATTTTATTTTTACAAAAAATCAAATAACTTTATAGGTCTGTATAATATTTTTTTTTTGCCGTGTGTGTATTATAATGATTAAAGTAAAATATAAAATACAACAAAAAAACCCCCCAACAACAAAATTAACAACATAAATAATAACAATAAAAATAATGATAAGCTAATAAAAACAAAGATAAAAAATATTAAAATAGTTGTGTGATAAAAAAAACATTAATTGCAAAAAACACTAATATTTAATAAAATGATAATATAGATAATGAAAATAACTAAACAAAAACCAAAAAAATGAGATAAAATAAGAAAGGAAAAACAACAATAACAAAACAATAAAAAACCATTATTTTTATTATTATTTTATCTATTATTATTTTTATTATTTTTATTATTATTTTTATTATTATTTTTAAATTATTATTTTTATTATTATTAATCATTTTATTAATTTTTTATTATTATTTTATTATTATTATTTTATTATTATTTTTATTATTATTATTTTTCATTACTATCAATTATCTTATTTCATTTTATTATTATTATTATTATTATTAATTTAATCATTATTATTATTTAAAAACAAAAGCACCAAATAAAATAAGATAAACGTCTACCTGTAACGACAATGATGTATAAAAATGAAAATAAAAAGGAAAAAACACAAATAAAAAAAAAAACAACGATAACACCAAAAAAAATTTTAAATAACAGAAAACCCGGCCCACAAAAATTTATCAAAACAAATGGCTACAAATTTTTGGGAAAGAGAAAAAAACTCTCTAAAAAATAATGGAATACGTGCAATTTGCACTATAAAAGATTCCTTTATAACCCCCGACTCAGCACAGATCCGGTTTACGGGAGGTTCTGATCTAATAGTTTTAGCCCAAGATTCCGCTCATTGAAAAAAACATGAAATTCTGTAGTAGCTTTCAGACCTGCTCCCATGCAAGGAAAAAGAAAAAAACCTTTTTTTAAAAAAAAATAAATACAAACGAATAATTATATTATATATATATATATATATATATAATTATTACAAATAATTATAATATAAAATTTTTAATATATTATTATATATATATATTTATATAATATATTTATATATATATATATATATTAATATAAAATGTGTTGTTTTGGTGTGTGTGTGTGTGTGTGTGTGTGTGTGTGGTGTTGTGTGTGTGTGTGTGTGTGTGGTGTGTGTGTGTGTTGTTATTATATTTTATATATATTTTTTATATATATTTTTTAATATATATTTATATACATACCCTATATTATTTTAATTAATTTATTTATTTTTTAATTATTTATTTTTTTATTTCGATATTCATTTATATCATATATATATCTTAATTTTTATTAAAAATATAATATATTTATATATATATATATAAATAATATACATATATAATATATATATATATATTATATATAATATATATTATATAATATTAATATATGCTGTAGTATGTTTTAAACACATTTCTATTTTCATACATATATTTATATTATTTCACATATGTATAACGTACTGTATATATATTTTATATATATTATATAATTATAAATATATTATAAAAATAAAAATAATGAAACAGAAGTGTACTCAATTTCTTTTTTTTTCAGTAAATCCAGAAACTGATATGAAAAATTTTTATCTGAAAACTTCAGTATTGATGTTCTTGTGTTGTGTGTGTTGTGTTGTGTGGTGTGTGGTGTGTGTGTGTGTGTGTGTGGTGTGTTGTTGTGTGTTGTTGTGTGTGTTGGGTGTGTGTGTGATGTGTGTGTGTGTATATATATAAAAAAATTATATAATATATATATATAATATATATATAGTATATAATACAATATATGTATGTATATAAATTTATTAAAATTATATATATAATAAAAAATATTTTAAAATTATATTTTATATATATATTTTGTGGTGTGTGTGTGTATATATTTTAAAATTATATATTATATATAATATATTATATATATATATATATTTTATGTGTGTGTGTGTGGGGTTTTGGGAGGGTGTGTGTGTGTTGTTGGTGTGTGTGTGTGTGTGTTTTTTGTGTGTGTTGTGTGTGTGTGTGTGGTGTGGTGGGGTGGTGTGTGTGTGGTGTGTGTGGTGTGTGTGTGTGTGTGTTAATTGATTACCCAGTGCCTCTCTGTTTAGAATTTGATTTAGTTTTGTTTTCTTTTATCCCAAGAATTGTAGCCTTTTAAGCCTTTTACCTCCACTTTTTAGACAGGCCCGTGACACCTTCGCATCCAGTTTCATCTGTCTCTTTTGGGCAGTTTTCGGGGCACTAAATTTTCCCCTTATGGCACTGTGGCAGTCACATACATCGCGCCTGTTTCTCTTCTATCACGGAGCAATTGTTTGGGGGCATCTTTTATTGGCTGGCAAAAAAGGCTTTCATTTCTGGCAGCCATATATCCGGACCACATGCAGTTACGGGACTTTGTCAGCGGCTGCAACGGGGCAGAAACAAATGTCACACCCCTTGCTGTCTTTTTTCATTTGGCACAAAGGTGACAACTGGGCCGGGTTCGCACACGGGGCAATCCATATGCCACACCCATTTTCGTCTATCTTCGTGGGCCTCATGGGGGCAGTAAAGCAAGGGCTGACGAGGGGACAGTACATACTTCACAGCCTTTGTTGTTCTCGACTATTTCGATTGATCGGACAGTGAATGACGGGTTCACAAGCGGGGAAATCACAGACCTCACACCCATTTCTTTTAACTTCCTTGGACAGTCATCGGACAGGACTGAAGGGGCTGGCGTCGGACAGCATATACCCAAACCATTACCATTTCTTTGTTATTTCACTTTTTTCAGGACAGTGTGATCCCGGCTGAAAAATTACACAATGGTATTTCCAAAACCACTGTCTCTTTTATACAAACATTTTCGGGGCACTCAGTGACAGGCTGGCGGGAAGGCGGGTACATTCTTCCCTCCCGTGAGGGCCTTTTTTAACCGTGCATAAAATCAAATGCAGGTTCGCCCAGGGCATTTGCGGGTGTCACTCCATTCTCATCTTTTTCTCAAACACTAGCGGCATTCTCCCCATTGGTTTCAAAATGTCAGTCACAAACATCCAGTTTTTTCGCCTTTTATCCTTGCAAAATCATCGGGACAATATTCGAGGCTTGCTGTTGAACAGTCGCAGTAACCGCCCCATTTTTCTTCTTCCTTACATGAATCAGCAGGCAGTTCTGCGGGCGGGCAGTGTGGCAGTCGCACACCTGACTCCAGGAAGTCATACTTGAGGCAACGGGTGGTGCACTCCCCAAACTGGCTGCAGTGGGACGTCACAGTAATCGCCCCATGACTGTTTTTCTTGATGGGGCCAACAAAGGACCTGTTCTACGGTTTCAAAAACGTGGCGTCAAACCTAGGCAACTATCTGACTTGAAAAAAGCCTTGCCGGAGGCTTGCATTCTCTGCGTGGAAAAACTTGTGGAAATGGCAGTGCACATCCATCAACCCCCAGCGATGTGGTACCGGAGGATTGCCCTCTTCGACTTTGGGAAAGCTTTCTCCCAAGGGATAAGGGCAAAAACATCCCTCAAGTCACCGGGGGAGAGAGCCCAAAGACACAAGGTCTTCGCATTTACTTTCAACGGACAGTCTGAAGGACGGTCGGCCAAAAATACACTCGAACAGTTTTCGGCTGTCCCTGTGCCAGAAAGGAGCCGAGAAAGCCCAAACCGAGGGCAGGGGAAGGTATTTCCTCTCACACCACACAGCCTTTAGGGCCGAGGAGCTTATAGCACCGGGGCTTGCACTCGATGACGACTTTCACGGGAAAAGGAAATTGCGCACCTAGAGTCAGCCCACGGCCTTCGCGGGCGTTTAGGGGACAGTCTGGAAATGGAAAAATGCTCAGGATAAAAAAATTTAAAACTCTGTACCAAATTTGCACTTATTAAAACATTCTCAATATAAAAAGAAAGGTTCTTAAAAAATTTAAATTTTTAAAAATCGTCTCAGATCAAAGCTTTAAGTATACCCGCCCTAACCCAAAAAATCTAAAAAAAACCCACAGTTTAAAAAAATATTTGCTTATACCCTTTTCAGATATATAAAATTCAAAATTTTAAATCTTTTGATTTTTCACAAAGTAAAGGGAATGTGTTCAATGAATTAAAAAAAAAAACACTCTTTAACCCAAAAACTCTCTTATATATCTATATCCTCATCTATCATTATCTATCTAAGTTTTTGTATTATGTGTATATAATATTGTTGTTGTGTGTTGTGTGTGTGTTGTGTGTGTGTGTGTGTGTGTGTGTGGTGTGTTTGTGTGGTGTGTGTGGTGTGTGTGTTTGTGTGTGTTTTGTGGGTGGGGGGGTGGGGGTGTGTATCAATCTCTATTTTTTTTCCCTCTCTATCTGCTCTCTCTCTCTCCTCCTCTCTCTTCCCCTCTCCTCTCCTCCTCTCTCTCTTTTTCCCCTTACTCCCCTCTTTCTTTTTCTCTCTCTCTCGCTCTCTCTCGTATTGTTAAATTGTTGTATTTTAGTTTGTTTTAAAAGTGGCAAATTTCTGATCACTTCTTCTAGAATTTACAGTCAAAATTAAAAAGAAAAAAAAAACGAGAAACAAAAAATTTGTCTTTTTTAAGTTTTTTTACAAATAAATTGATGGCCATCCCGTTTCTACGATATAAATAATTATTCAATGTTTTTTCCGATTACGTTTTTTTTTTTGGGCTGCAACATGGCAAAAAAAAGTAAAAAAGTAAAAGTTTTTTCTCGTTTCTTACGATTCTCAAATTTTAATCAATTGCACAAATTACAATTATCAATATTATTAAAATTCTGTTGTTTTTTTGTTCCCTACTTCTTTTTTTTATTTTTTATTCATTATTCTTTTTATTTTTACTACTACTATTTCATGTAGGTTTTTTGGGTCGTTGGTATATTTCTGACGTTTTTTATCGCCAAATATAAAAAGAAAAATGCAAAGAAATTTATTTATAACGGGGGGGGGGGGAATGAAACCTAAAAAAAAAAAATAAAAAATCTCTTACAAAAGGCAAAAATGAAAGAATTATTATCGGTTTGATTTTTCCCATTCTTAAAAAAAAAAATTTTCACACGTTTGGAAATTAAACAAACAAAAAACAAACAAAAAGGATTAATCCGAAGTTAAACTTTGATTTGTTTCGATTTTTGAAAGAGGGGCTGCTAGAACACTAAAAAATTCAAAAAAAGAAGTAAAAAAACAATAAACAAAAAATAAACAAAAAAAAACAATGCTAAATAAAGATAATTTAATCATTAATAAAAGGAAAACCCGTGGGCCAAAAGACCCGGTCGCGTGGATGGGCGCTGGGCACCAGAGGGGGGGCCTGGGCGCGGGAGGGGCTGGCGAAAGGGGAAAAGGATTTTTCCCGCATTAGAGCAAAAGGGAGGGCGTCCTCTTCCAGGAAATCCCTTCCAAGATGCGCATTCCCGTTACTTCTCGCGAGTGGATGTAAAGCTCTTCCTCAAAAATCCTTGGGAGATTTTTTTAAACCGTTTTGTTTCCTTGCTTCTTCGTTCTTCATTCTATTTCTCTTTCTATCTTTTTGTTTTTTTCTTCCCTTGGGAAACCCTTTTTTTTCGTGGCTTCCCTTAAAGTGGGAAAACCCCTCCTTGAGGGAAGGGTTTTAGACATCTGCCCTCCTCTCCCCTTTTGCCCCCCAGCCCACGTTCAACAAAACAAATTCTTGTTTTTCCTTTCTTTCGTTCGTTCTTTTTGTTTTCTTTTCTTTAAAAGGAAAAGAAAAAAAAAAGAGAAGGGCCAAAAAAATTATCTCCACGTGACTGTAAAGTGATCTCGTCACAAACCGTTTCTTCAAGTTTTAAACAGATGTTTTTTTTTTTTTTTTTTTTTTGACAAAAGGTAAATTTTAATTTTTTTGCGTCTAAGTGGTATGATTTTTTTTTCTTACTGATTTTCAGTGGCGTAAAATATTTTGTTTTTGTCGGGACGGATGATGTGAATGACTTTAACAATGTTTTATAATTTTTGCATGTTTTTTCTAAATGCAAATTTTGCATCCTTCTTTATTTGCAAATGGCAAATGCAAATTCACGGACGTTCACTCGACAAATCAAGGTCAAGGAAGGTCATATAAAAGTTTTTTCGAAATTTTGTCTGTTTTTTTATGACTATTGCTCCTGCTCCTTTGCAAAGGTAAAAAAATGATAATGCATGATAATGTATTGCAACGATCGAAGTTCCTTTTAATTGTCACTCGACAACACAAACAAAACAGACTCTTCACTCCCCTTTGTGCTAATAAAAAAAATCGCTTATACTTTTTACTGCTTAAAAAGGTAAGACTTTATGCATTCGGGGAACGTTTTTCTCGGATTAAATTTCTTTCCCCTAAACCCTTTCGGTTTTTTATTTTATCTGAAAAGGGTTCGAATATAATGTAATTTTTATATATATATATACATATATTACTATTAAAATAAAAATTAAAAAAAAAAATTATATATAATATATTATATATATATATAATATATATTTATAATATATATAATATATAATTATAATTTATAATTATATTATATATACTTATATAATATATATAATATTTTTATATATTTTATATTAATATATATATTATATATGCCCAAAAAGCACCAGACCACACACACACACACAACACACCCCACACACACACACCACAACAATTAAAAATATTTTATATATATATTTTAAAAATTATATATATATATATTTTTTTGTATATATATATAAAATTTAATATATATTATATTATATAATTAATTTATATATATTAGTATTTTTTTTTTGGAAATATATAATGTGATATATAAAAAGAGAGATATGAATTAATAATGAATATAATACATTAAAGTTTTGTATTTAGTTGTATTTTTAATTTTATATTTTAATATATATTAAAATTATTAAATATATTATTATTTTAAAATATTTTTTTTATTGTTAAAAAATATATATATATTATATATATATAATTATATAATATTTTTAATGATATATATGTCTATATGTACATATCACCACTATATGTACACCACCATATGCACAGACCACACACACACACACATATATATGAATTACTATGTATATATATATATATATATATTATAAAATTATTATAAAAATTTTAATTATATATAGGGGCCTGTGGGGTGTGTTCTTCTCTAAAAAAAAAGTCTAACAAGGGGGAGAGAAAAATAGATTCCCAAAACTGAGTGACGAGGGACCCCCAACATGGTCCGTATTTATGCTTCCCTTTAGAATGTCTATTGCACGTACCTTTCCCCTCGGACTCGCACGTTAACCAGTCCTCGGTCTGCAATTCCCCGAGTCTGAAGTGTGATTTCAGTAAATTCTGTACAAGGTGCTTTGAATGATCATTTCCTAAATGGATAAAGGGCAAGATTTTTTCAGTCATGATTTTCACGAAATACCTGTTTGACTGAATGTTGTTCATACTTTTTAATGTCCAGAAACTTAACAAAAGGGGCCATTCCCTTGGGGTGGTCCTTTTCGGGGAACTTGGGGGCTCACGTTTCCCAAAAAGCGCAGGCAAAACAATGGTTAAATGAGTTAAAAGGCATAATATATTTTAAAATTATAT
Organism: Penaeus monodon; assembly: GCF_015228065.2. NCBI lineage: Eukaryota > Metazoa > Arthropoda > Malacostraca > Decapoda > Penaeidae > Penaeus > Penaeus monodon. The sequence continues at coordinate 11,132,240 of NC_051426.1, read as the reverse complement.
ATTTAATATAAAAATTATTTAAAATTTTAAACTTATATATTTTTAAAATTATTTTCCTCTCTCTCTCAACTAATATCATTATTATTATTATTCTCTCTCTCGGGTGTCAAAAAAAAATATTTACAAACTATTTTCGGGGTTAAAGTGGACGCCAATGTCGTTTGCGGCATGTAAACAAAACATGAGTTAATTTACATCTTTTTTTCTTTATGAAAGCTTGGAGGGCCCAGTTTCTCAGAATATTTTCCCCCATCGGGATTCAGGTTGATATTACAGATTACGGGTGTTATTGTAGTATTTTTTGGGATTGATGCTTTTAGTTATGATTTTTTAAAGGGGAAATCATTAAATTTTTTCATGATGGGATTTCAATACAGGGTTTTTTAAAGCAATTGTGCAAAGAATTAAACTTGTAGAGGTCGCTGTGAAAAAGGATTTTAAGTGATTGACAAAAAAATTTATTTTTAAAATACAACAAGCCTTTAATAACAATAATCATTAATAAAATTTAAATTTTTCCATCGTATGTCGTGAACGAACAAAAAATTTTAAATCAGCTTATAAATAAAAATATTTATTCTTTTTTTTCTGTCCCTGACAAAAAGAGGAAGCATCATTTCACTGCTTGACAACACTCCATTTTTTGTCAGAAAACTGGCTGTATCATGACTTAACCGCCAGTGGCAACATGAGCGTGTAATTACTCCTCCCGTGACTGTCGTTGACATATGTTCATGGATAATCGCAGCACTGATGTTCACAATTTCCCCTGTATTCTTTGCTGAATAACCTTTCCGTTCCTGTTCAAATTTGTGTGGTATGACGATGTTGGTCATAAAGAAATCATATACAGAGGCGGGGGAGAGCTTAAACCCCTCGTGCTGTAATCCTCGGGGACACTTGGACCTATAACTTCTCCGGGAAAGGATGTACCCCTCCTTCAGCTTCTTGGGGAAACTCGGCGTCGAACCGCTTGGCAATGCCAGAAATTTTTTTCCTGTTTCCCCGGGGGGGGTGCATGGTGTGGACTGGGGGCCCCGTGGTTTTTCCCCAGCACCCTGGATTGTTGCCTTTTTAATAGCCCTCTTGTTGTGGCGTGCTGACTAGTGATGGTTAGGCGTCCCTCTCCAACCCCCGCCTCTGCAAAACCGCTCGACCAACGTGTTTATCACTGAGCCCGTGCCGTTGAGGGGGATTTTTGTAGGCGCATCTTCCTAAAGCGCGTAGCTGGTGACCTTGAAGTCCCCCCAAATCTCGTGGGGAAAATTCCCCTTTCGCCGGGGTACCCGCCCGGTTGATCAGGAGGGATAAAGACCCGCCATTTTTCATCACCAAAACCTTTTTGGCTCCTCCGGGTTTCTTCTAACTTGTCAAAATTCCCTCTCTATTTCATGGTCTCTTCCTCCTCACAACCTTCCTACTGCTCTTGGGCGTATAACTCCCGTGACCCCGTTTCGGTATTTCTGGAACGGGTGGGATCGCAAGCCCCCGGGTCCCATCCACAGCCCCCTGGTGGAAGGAAAAGCGAAATTGTATTGGTGAGGAAAGTCCTTTGTTCTGACCACAATAAAAGGGTCGTCGGAAGTCTTCGGGGGCGGCGCCCCGGGGTCTACGGCAGGGGTTGGCAAAGGGGGTTTACTTCAGATTACAATTACCGTCTCGAGGGTTTTCGTTTCTTTCACCTGTGGCAAAACAAGTGCATTGCTGAAACTATTTATATTGAGAGTTGTGCAAATTCTAAAGTATTGTACAATGTTTGTCTATCATTGTTGTTATATTATTAGCTTTACTTAGAGATTGTTGACATGCTTTGTTTTAACCCCCCAAAAAAATTAAAAGAAAATTTCCTAAAGAAATTTGGGGGTTCCATCTCTCACCAACCACGTCTCGGGTCTCTGTCGGGAAAAACGTTCTCAAAGGTCGACTTTCCTTTTGAAAAACGGTGAAAAAAGAATATATGCAAAAATAAACACACACACACACCACGTGTGTGTGTGTGTGTGTGTTGGTGTGTGGGTTTTTGTGTGTGTGTGTGTGTGTGTGTGGTTTTGTTTGTGTTGTTTGTCGTGTGTTTGTGCGTGTGTTTGTGTTTGCTTTTGTGTGTGTGTGTGTGTGTGTTTGTGTGTGTGTTTGTGTGTGGTTTGTGGGGTGTGTGTGTGGTTGGGGTGTGTGTGGTGTGTGTGGGTTGAGAGACGAGCGGAAGGGGGTTTTTTTCCCATATGGTTTTAGAATGAAAATTTTAATTAATACTTTAAAGCATTTAAATCTGCCCCCCAATCAATTACTCTACCAATTATGATTTATGTATGTATATATATATATATTAATATATTATATATTATATAATATAAAATATATAATATATATTATATAATAATGTAATTATATACACCCCCAAAAAAAAAATATAATGCATATTATATATATATATTATATTTTAAAATTTTAATATAAAATATATTAAAAAAACACACCCCACACACACCACACACACATATATATATATATATATATATAATATATATATATATATATATTTTATAAAATTATATATATCATATATTGTATATTTATTTTTTTATATAAAAAATATATTATATGTAATACCATTGTATTGTGTGTTATAAAACTCACACGAGCCGAAAAAAAATTCCGCGAGACATTTTCCCGGCCATTTTCCTCTGGGGGAAAACGGGGTCTGGGGGGAAGTGCGCCGCGTTAAAGGGGCAAGCGCTTCTCAACGTAAAGCTCGTTTAAAGGTTGAGCTGAAGTGTTCGCTGCCACGTTCATTTTCTCGATGAGCTCCCTACGGGATAAGCCATTTTACGTCGTTTTTGTGTCTAGTCCGCCCCTAGGAAAAGGGGCAGATTTTTAAGTGAACAAAAACACAAAGTGGGATATAATTAAAAAAATACATATATATAAAACCATGGAAAAGGCAATCGCCATTCGTTTGGGGTTATTAGGGCTAACTTTGGTATATAAAATTCATAAAAAAATATTGTAGGCAGTTTGTAATTTGTGGAGAATATTTATGAGAATGCAATTTTTTTCTGTAACTCTAATAATAATAAAATTAGGGTAATTTTTTCATATTGAATTTCTGGATATATGTTGATTGAAAACCTAATCATGAAAAAAAATATTTTTTTTTCCATTTTACCCAAAACTGAAATCGATACATACTATTAATGATAACTGCTGTTGCTATTATCACTCCCCTTTTACCCCATAACTATTTTCCTTCATAAAAAACCATCATCCCAAAATCTTGCTATTCACTTACCCCATTTTTAAAAAAAACAACATTCGCAAAAAAAATTTAGGAAGTGATTCCCACTCTCAAAAAAATCAACAAAAGCATAAGGCCTTAGAGGAAACATACAGACTGGTGTCGACGTGGGTCCCTTGGGCGGTAGGAAAGCGTGGGACCCAAATCTCTGTTTTGGAGACTCGCACAGAGCGAGTACGATGTGGATTTGTCGGGAAAGGCTGGGGATTAGTCTGTCCATTTTTTTACGTAATTTTTGTACGTAAAGCTTTAATTTTTATAGGCACTGTGTTTTTATTTACCTTGGGGGAAAATTTGGGATATGACAGGACGTTATGTAGGGAAAAGAGAGAGGAGAGAGAGAGAGAGGGAAAAGGGGAGAGAGAGGGAAGAGAAAAGGGGAAAAGAGAGAGAGAGAAGAGGAGAGAGAGAGGAGAGAGACTACGTCGTGTGTGTGTGTGTCTGTGTATGTGTGTGTGTGTGTGTGTATATATATATAATATATATTAATAATATATTATATATATTTTTATATTTATTTTTTATATATTATATATTATATATATTATATTATAACTTACACACCATATAAAAATTTATTATTTTTTACATATTGTAAATAAAAAACCCCACACACACCACACACACACACACACACACACCACACACCAACACCACACACCACACACACACACACCACACACACAATATATAATATAATTATATATATATATATATATTAATAATTATATATAATTTTTATATTAATTTTGCCCCAAAAACCTTAGTACCCTCTGGCAAAACCGGGCCACGGGGAATTTGGCGCTTGAAATGCCAAGCTTTTTTATTTTAAAATTTTTAAAATTTCTGTAAAATTTTAAAATTTCCAAAATGTAGAATTTTTCAGTACTTTAACCTCTCTTCCATATAAAGTCGAAGTATATATATATATATATAAATTATATTAAAATTTAATAATAATAAAATATATATATTTTATATTATGTAGAACGTAGGTTAAGAGGTTGGAAATTCGAAAAATACCCTTTGTTTGCCCAAGTGTTTAATGCTATGAAAAAACAAACTTTAAGTTATGGTTAAATTCAAAGAATAAAGAAATTAGTAATAGAAAATAAAATATTTCATGACTAATAAATTTATAAACGTATATAAAGAATTCTTTTCACATCACTCGGGGGTAATTATTTTCAACTCCCCCGAAATAATGATTTCCGTCCCTCCGCTGATTCCTTTTTTTTACGCGAGTCCTATATTTTTCAATGGCCAGCGAATTTTACACTCTTAAAGTGGCCCACGCTATGCTCACTCCCAAGACTGTGAAACCCTGGTTCTTTACACCAACGTAATTAAAATAAAATGACTCTTAATTCTTTTAAAACCCCGGGGGTCATGGGCTCTCTGTGACAACTTTTTTCACCCCTAAACTTGTCTACGTCGCTGGGAGGGTACGAGTTTAAAAAAATTTATTCTTTGATATGAAGCATTTTTTACAAACAAAACAAAAATGAAGCTAATTTTACAATAGCATAGACTATCCTTGTTCGTGGATTTTTGAAAAATTTTTCAGATATTGAGACTTCCAATAAAAAAGTACGTATTGCTTTTGCTTTTTTTTCGAAAAGCCCTTTAAAAGTATTAAATTGTAATTACTAATTCTTCTTTAAAAAAAATAGATTAGTTGTTGTGCATTAAAATTTTTTTTGGCAATTAAACACATGAGGGTTTTTGCGTAAAAAATTTATGCGCTCTGACCCCCTTCACTGCCCTTGAAAGGGTAAGAAAAAGAGAATTTAAAATTTTTTGAAGGGAAAACTTAACTAAATTTCACATCTCCTAAAGTTCTTTCCTTCGAAAAAAATAATATTTGGTCATTACACACACACACAACACACACACCCCCAAAACACACGACACCACAACACAACACCAACACACAAAACACCACACACCACACACACACCATATATTTATATATATATATTATTATTATTTATATATATATAATTTTATATAGTATACATTACATCATATATTACGTATATATATAATATATAATAATATTATATATATATATATCCTATATATATTAATTATTATAAATATTATTTATATATAATTTGTGTGTGTGTGTGTGTGTGGGGTGTGTGTGTTTGTGTGTGTGGTGTGTTTGTATGTGTGTGTGCCCCCGCGCGCGCGTGTGTGTGTTTGTATTATATATAAAATTATAATATATAAAATAAAATTTTAATATATATATAATATTATATATATTTTATATGTTTGGGGTTTTGTGTGTGTGTGTTTGTGTGTGTTGTGTGTGTTGTTGTGTGTTTTGTGTGTGTGTGTGTGGTGGTGTGTGTGTACTATTAATTATATTATATATTATTTATATTATCATCTTTATCCTATTTTTGTTGTCTATGTTTTTTCCTTTTTTTTCCCCTATATCTTTATAATATTCTTAATTTGTATGTATTTTATATTTTCTTATCTATATATCTATTATCTATATTATCTTTTTCCCCCCAATTATCTTCTTTTTTCATATATCTTCATATATATAGTTATATATATATATAATCTTCTATACCCTTTTTATTTCTAAAATTTTATCCTATTTATATGTATATATTATTTTATCTTATTTCTTCTTCTTATTCTCTAATATATATTATATACTTTCCCAAAGGGCCCAAAACCCAAAATTTTTTACAAAAGAAGGAAAGCTTTTTAACCCCCACCACACCCCCTGCAAAAGCTTTGCAAGCCTCGCAAACAAGAAAAAAAGGAGACGGAGACGCAATCCTACGATACAGTTTTTTGTCCTCAGAGCTTCATGGAAACCTGAGGTGCTGCAAAGTTGCAAAACAGCATTTACGGGCTAGATCGTTACTCTATTCATCCTTATTGTCTAGAGTAACAGATAAAACCCTTCTTTTGTTTCTTCCTCTTGTTTCTTAGACTTCTTTGGTACTAACTTTGTCGGCTCAGATAAGATAAAAACTAAATGAAATTGGGATAAACATATATATATGTGTAAAAGTATGTCTCTTTTTTTTTTTTTTTTTTTATTTATTATATATTAAAAAATATAAAAATTTAAAAATA